>NC_141818.1:798175-918175 GCF_982586985.1 Callionymus lyra | reverse complement strand
TTAATATAATGGACGCTTTGCCTTAAATTCAGATCTTATTGTTTATTTTACCGAACATTCTAACGAAGTTGATGAAGAAACTCTACCTTTACTCTCGTCTCCTCCCTTCACCACGATGTAGGCGTCGAGCTCCTGCAGCTGAGCGTGAAGGTCCTCCAGCCTCCTGTTGGAGCTCCTCAGCTGACTCTCCACCTACAGTCACTGGTCAGTCTGAGGCGTAACAAGTTTTCTGCTCGCCGAGACTGATATTCAACTCACGATACGATATATTCGACTCACGATACGATATATTCGACTAACGATACGATATATTCGACTCACGATACGATATATTCGACTCACGATACGATATATTCAACTCACGATACGATATATTCAACTCACGATACGATATATTCAACTCACGATACGATATATTCAACTCACGATACGATATATTCGACTCACGATATGATATATTCAACTTACGATACGATATATTCGACTCACGATACGATATATTCGACTCACGATACGATATATTCAACTCACGATACGATATATTCAACTCACGATACGATATATTCAACTCACGATACGATATATTCAACTCACGATGCGATATATTCAACTCACGATACGATATATTCAACTCACGATACGATATATTCAACTCACGATACGATATATTCAACTCACGATACGATATATTCAACTCACGATACGATATATTCAACTCACGATACGATATATTCAACTCACGATACGATATATTCAACTCACGATACGATATATTCGACTCACGATGCGATGTATTCGACTCACGATACGATATATTCGACTCACGATACGATATATTCGACTCACGATACGATATATTCGACTCACGATACGATATATTCGACTCACGATACGATATATTCGACTCACGATACGATATATTCGACTCACGATACGATATATTCGACTCACGATACGATATATTCGACTCACGATACGATATATTCGACTCACGATGCGATGTATTCGACTCACGATACGATATATTCGACTCACGATACGATATATTCGACTCACGATACGATATATTCGACTCACGATACGATATATTCGACTCACGATACGATATATTCGACTCACGATACGATATATTCGACTCACGATGCGATGTATTCGACTCACGATACGATATATTCGACTCACGATACGATATATTCGACTCACGATACGATATATTCGACTCACGATACGATATATTCAACTCACGATACGATATATTCAACTCACGATACGATATATTCGACTCACGATACGATATATTCGACTCACGATGCGATGTATTCGACTCACGATACGATATATTCGACTCACGATACGATATATTCGACTCACGATACGATATATTCGACTCACGATACGATATATTCAACTCACAATACGATATATTCGACTCACGATACGATATATTCGACTCACGATACGATATATTCGACTCACGATACGATATATTCAACTCACGATACGATATATTCGACTCACGATGCGATGTATTTGACTCACGATACGATATATTCGACTCACGATACGATATATTCGACTCACGATACGATATATTCAACTCACGATGCGATATATTCAACTCACGATACGATATATTCGACTCACGATACGATATATTCAACTCACGATGCGATATATTCAACTCACGATACGATATATTCAACTCACGATACGATATATTCGACTCACGATACGATATATTCAACTCACGATGCGATATATTCAACTCACGATACGATATATTCGACTCACGATACGATATATTCGACTCACGATACGATATATTCGACTCACGATACGATATATTCAACTCACGATACGATATATTCGACTCACGATACGATATATTCGACTCACGATACGATATATTCAACTCACGATACGATATATTCGACTCACGATACGATATATTCGACTCAAGATACGATGTATTCGACTCACGATACGATATATTCGACTCGCGATACGATATATTCGACTCAAGATACGATATATTCGACTCAAGATACGATATATTCGACTCACGATACGATATATTTGGCTCACGATACGATATATTCGACTCACGATACGATATATTCAACTCACGATACGATATATTCGACTCACGATACGATATATTCGACTCACGATACGATATATTCGACTCACGATACGAAATATTTGACTCACGATACGATGTATTCAACTCACGATACGATATATTCGACTCACGATACGATATATTCGACTCACGATACGAAATATTTGACTCACGATACGATATATTCGACTCACGATACGATATATGGTGAACAGAAGAACTTGGTAGTACCTGGTAACAGGTAATACAATACTACAATAAAGTACTATGCTCACCTGCTGAACGTTCCTCTTGTCGGTCGTCGCCCGGCGCAGGTTATCGGCTCCTTCCTTGATTTTTAATTCCTTCCGGATCTCGCGGCGAATTCTTTCTCTCTGTTCGTCCAGAAGCTGCTGAACGCTGGAGTCCGAGAAGTCAGAGTTCTGGTTCAGACCGAGCTGCTCCAGAACCGAGAGTCCGTCGGAGTCGCTCTGGTGAGGAGAGAGAGCAGGACAGTGAGTCGAGCACAGATGCTACCTTCCTTTTGAAACACACTCCAGGAGGAAAGTATACAAATATATATATATATATATATGTATATTTAAACTCGACACTTAGTTTGATATTCTTGTTCCAATAAATGAAAAAGGAAAAGTTATAAAGTCAATATATTTTTATTTATATTCTTTTAAATTCAATATAAAAATGTTGCTCCAGTAGTTTCACCAGAAAATAATAAACAATCACTGAACTTATTGATCCAATAATGTGACGATCACATGATCGATCGATCGAGTAGTTATTATCAAATTTAAGTTGTCAATCGAACGTTTCGAGGAGAGAAGAACGTTCGAGGAGAGAAGAACGTTTTGAGGAGAGAAGAACGTTCGAGGAGAGAAGAACGTTCGAGGAGAGAAGAACGTTCGAGGAGAGAAGAACGTTCGAGGAGAGAAGAACGTCTGAGGAGAGAAGAACGTTCGAGGAGAGAAGAACGTTCGAGGAGAGAAGAACGTTTGAGGAGAGAAGAACGTTCGAGGAGAGAAGAACGTCTGAGGAGAGAAGAACGTTCGAGGAGAGAAGAACGTTTGAGGAGAGAAGAACGTTCGAGGAGAGAAGAACGTTCGAGGAGAGAAGAACGTTCGAGGAGAGAAGAACGTCTGAGGAGAGAAGAACGTCTGAGGAGAGAAGAACGTTTCGAGGAGAGAAGAACGTTCGAGGAGAGAAGAACGTTCGAGGAGAGAAGAACGTTTCGAGGAGAGAAGAACGTTTCGAGGGGAGAAGAACGTTCGAGGAGAGAAGAACGTTTCGAGGAGAGAAGAACGTTTCGAGGAGAGAAGAACGTTTCGAGGAGAGAAGAACGTTCGAGGAGAGAAGAACGTTTCGAGGAGAGAAGATCGTTTCGAGGAGAGAAGAACGTTTCGAGGAGAGAAGAACGTTTCGAGGAGAGAAGAACGTTTCGAGGAGAGAAGAACGTTCGAGGAGAGAAGAACGTTTCGAGGAGAGAAGAACGTTTCGAGGAGAGAAGAACGTTTGAGGAGAGAAGAACGTTTTGAGGAGAGAAGAACGTTCGAGGAGAGAAGAACGTTCGAGGAGAGAAGAACGTTCGAGGAGAGAAGAACGTTCGAGGAGAGAAGAACACTTGTGTTCTACATGTCATCAGAACCGAACCCACGTCGTTTCCAGACGATCACCCAGGAACTCGCGACGACAAACAAAGACTTTACCTCCGACCTCTGCTCATCCTCCTCGTCGCCATGCCAACACATGCTTCTATCACGCGAGACAGAAGTCGCTGGACGGCTGGACTTCAGCAGAAGAAGCGACGCTGGAGGACACGCTGGAGGACACGCCTGGAGGACACGCCTGGAGGACACGCCTGGAGGACACGCCTGGAGAGGAAATCCTCCGACACCAGGCTCAGGCCTTTTCCTGTTTCCTCTGTCGCCGCAGCAGCAGAGAAGTTCAAAACATTACGACCACCGCGTCCTCCAAGAAGTTCTTCAGCCGATCAACGTCTAACTAGTTTAACTAGTTTAACTAGTTGAACTCGTTCACGCGCGAGCGAGTCGAGGATGAGAAGAACATGGAAGCGTGACGTGAACATGATGAAGGTTTGTTTACTGAACAAACACGTGAAGCTTCAGTACTGAAGTCTGATGACGTCGTTCTTCCTTCTGGAGAACAACTTCTGGAGAACTGTGAGGACGAGCGTGAAGATCAACAAGATCCGTGATCCGTGGATCCATTAGTTTGGTCTGACGGTGGAAGCGAAGCAACGTCTTGAGTCTCAAGCTTTGATATCATTCTTATCTATGAGAACGAATCGACGTTAAAACACAAACATTAGTGACTTTTAAACAGTGTTTTACTTCAAATAAGACATAAACACAAACTGTGTGAATGTTTTTGTGTTTTTGTCGTACTTTAGGAGAGTAACGATCCCAGGAAGATGAAGAAAGAAAGATGAGGAAAGAAAGACAGATGAAGAAAGAAAGAAAGATGAGGAAAGAAAGAAAGATGAAGAAAGAAAGAAAGATGAAGAAAGAAAGACAGATGAAGAAAGAAAGAAAGATGAGGAAAGAAAGAAAGATGAAGAAAGAAAGAAAGATGAAGAAAGAAAGACAGATGAAGAAAGAAAGAAAGATGAGGAAAGAAAGAAAGATGAAGAAAGAAAGAAAGATGAAGAAAGAAAGACAGATGAAGAAAGAAAGAAAGAAAGAAAGATGAAGAAAGAAAGAAAGATGAAGAAAGAAAGAAAGATGAAGAAAGAAAGAAAGATGAAGAAAGAAAGAAAGATGAAGAAAGAAAGAAAGATGAGGAAAGAAAGAAAGATGAAGAAAGAAAGAAAGATGAGGAAAGAAAGAAAGATGAAGAAAGAAAGAAAGATGAAGAAAGAAAGAAAGATGAAGAAAGAAAGAAAGATGAGGATAGAAAGAAAGATGAAGAAAGAAAGAAAGATGAAGAAAGAAAGAAAGATGAAGAAAGAAAGAAAGATGAAGAAAGAAAGAAAGATGAGGAAAGAAAGAAAGATGAGGAAAGAAAGAAAGATGAAGAAAGAAAGAAAGATGAGGAAAGAAAGAAAGATGTAGAAAGAAAGAAAGATGAAGAAAGAAAGAAAGATGAGGAAAGAAAGACAGATGAAGAAAGAAAGAAAGATGAAGAAAGAAAGAAAGATGAGGAAAAAAAGACAGATGAAGAAAGAAAGAAAGATGAAGAAAGAAAGAAAGATGAGGAAAGAAAGACAGATGAAGAAAGAAAGAAAGATGAAGAAAGAAAGAAAGATGAAGAAAGAAAGAAAGATGAGGAAAGAAAGACAGATGAAAGGATGGGAGGAAAGATGGACGACGACCCGACAGAAGCGACGACTCAGCAAACGTAGAGGCGTGACGACGGAACCACAAGAGTCGACGACACATTCCAGCCCTACACACATGTACACACATGTACACACATGTACACACATGTACACACACGTACACACACGTACACACACGTACACACATGTACACACACGTACACACATGTACACACACGTACACACACGTACACACACGTACACACACGTACACACACGTACACACACGTACACACATGTACACACATGTACACACATGTACACACACGTACACACATGTACACACATGTACACACACGTACACACATGTACACACACGTACACACATGTACACACATGTACACACATGTACACACACGTACACACATGTACACACATGTACACACATGTACACACACGTACACACACGTACACACACGTACACACATGTACACACACGTACACACATGTACACACACGTACACACACGTACACACACGTACACACACGTACACACACGTACACACACGTACACACATGTACACACATGTACACACATGTACACACACGTACACACATGTACACACATGTACACTCAACTACACACATGTACACACATGTACACACATGTACACACACGTACACACACGTACACACACGTACACACACGTACACACACGTACACACATGTACACACATGTACACACATGTACACACACGTACACACATGTACACACATGTACACTCAACTACACACACGTACACACACGTACACACACGTACACACACGTACACACATGTACACACATGTACACACATGTACACACATGTACACACATGTACACACTGTGGGAACAAGGGCATCCACCAGCTGACCTCTGACCCCGTGAGTTAGTCTGAACATTCCTCTGCTCGTCGCTCGGCACCAGAACCTCAGAACCTGAGAACCTGAGAACCTCAGAACCTGAGAACCTCAGAACCTCAGAACCTCAGAACCTCAGAAGCTCAGAAGCTCAGAAGGTCACGAGATCCTTCATGTTTCACATCAGAAGCTCATCTTCACACTTTTAAAGCGATGAACGAGTCACTAGAGAAGAATTATTTCATTAAATGAATATATTATGAAACAAATGTAACGACAAACTCCATTCAAACCTTATGAAAGATGATAAATGACGTAAACAAATGTATAATAAAGACGTAAACAAGTGTATAATAAAGACGTAAACAAATGTATAATAAAGACGTAAACAAATGTATAATAAAGACGTAAACAAATGTATAATAAAGACGTAAACAAATGTATAATAAAGACGTAAACAAGTGTATAATAAAGACGTAAACAAATGTATAATAAAGACGTAAACAAATGTATAATAAAGACGTAAACAAGTGTATAATAAAGACGTAAACAAATGTATAATAAAGACGTAAACAAATGTATAATAAAGACGTAAACAAATGTATAATAAAGACGTAAACAAATGTATAATAAAGACGTAAACAAGTGTATAATAAAGACGTAAACAAATGTATAATAAAGACGTAAACAAATGTATAATAAAGACGTAAACAAATGTATAATAAAGACGTAAACAAATGTATAATAAAGAAGTAAACAAATGTATAATAAAGACGTAAACAAATGTATAATAAAGACGTAAACAAATGTATAATAAAGACGTAAACAAATGTATAATAAAGAAGTAAACAAATGTATAATAAAGAAGTAAACAAATGTATAATAAAGACGTAAACAAATGTATAATAAAGACGTAAACAAATGTATAATAAAGACGTAAACAAATGTATAATAAAGACGTAAACAAGTGTATAATAAAGACGTAAACAAATGTATAATAAAGACGTAAACAAATGTATAATAAAGACGTAAACAAATGTATAATAAAGAAGTAAACAAATGTATAATAAAGACGTAAACAAATGTATAATAAAGACGTAAACAAATGTATAATAAAGACGTAAACAAATGTACAATAAAGACGTAAACAAATGTATAATAAAGACGTAAACAAATGTATAATAAAGACGTAAACAAATGTATAATAAAGACGTAAACAAATGTATAATAAAGACGTAAACAAATGTATAATAAAGACGTAAACAAATGTATAATAAAGACGTAAACAAATGTATAATAAAGACGTAAACAAATGTATAATAAAGACGTAAACAAATGTATAATAAAGAAGTAAACAAATGTATAATAAAGACGTAAACAAATGTATAATAAAGACGTAAACAAATGTATAATAAAGACGTAAACAAATGTATAATAAAGACGTAAACAAGTGTATAATAAAGACGTAAACAAATGTATAATAAAGACGTAAACAAATGTATAATAAAGACGTAAACAAATGTATAATAAAGATGTAAACAAATGTATAATAAAGAAGTAAACAAATGTATAATAAAGAAGTAAACAAATGTATAATAAAGACGTAAACAAATGTATAATAAAGACGTAAACAAATGTATAATAAAGACGTAAACAAATGTATAATAAAGACGTAAACAAGTGTATAATAAAGACGTAAACAAATGTATAATAAAGACGTAAACAAATGTATAATAAAGACGTAAACAAATGTATAATAAAGAAGTAAACAAATGTATAATAAAGACGTAAACAAATGTATAATAAAGACGTAAACAAATGTATAATAAAGACGTAAACAAATGTACAATAAAGACGTAAACAAATGTATAATAAAGACGTAAACAAATGTATAATAAAGACGTAAACAAATGTATAATAAAGACGTAAACAAATGTATAATAAAGACGTAAACAAATGTATAATAAAGACGTAAACAAGTGTATAATAAAGACGTAAACAAATGTATAATAAAGACGTAAACAAATGTATAATAAAGACGTAAACAAATGTATAATAAAGACGTAAACAAATGTATAATAAAGAAGTAAACAAATGTATAATAAAGACGTAAACAAATGTATAATAAAGACGTAAACAAATGTATAATAAAGACGTAAACAAATGTATAATAAAGACGTAAACAAATGTATAATAAAGACGTAAACAAATGTATAATAAAGACGTAAACAAATGTATAATAAAGACGTAAACAAATGTATAATAAAGACGTAAACAAATGTATAATAAAGACGTAAACAAATGTATAATAAAGACGTAAACAAGTGTATAATAAAGACGTAAACAAATGTATAATAAAGACGTAAACAAATGTATAATAAAGACGTAAACAAATGTATAATAAAGACGTAAAAAGTGTATAATAAAGACGTAAACAAGTGTATAATAAAGACGTAAACAAATGTATAATAAAGACGTAAACAAATGTATAATAAAGACGTAAACAAATGTATAATAAAGACGTAAACAAATGTATAATAAAGACGTAAACAAATGTATAATAAAGACGTAAACAAATGTATAATAAAGACGTAAACAAATGTATAATAAAGACGTAAACAAATGTATAATAAAGACGTAAACAAATGTATAATAAAGACGTAAACAAATGTATAATAAAGACGTAAACAAATGTATAATAAAGACGTAAACAAATGTATAATAAAGACGTAAACAAATGTATAATAAAGACGTAAACAAATGTATAATAAAGACGTAAACAAGTGTATAATAAAGACATAAACAAATGTATAATAAAGACGTAAACAAGTGTATAATAAAGACATAAACAAATGTATAATAAAGACGTAAACAAATGTATAATAAAGACGTAAACAAATGTATAATAAAGACGTAAACAAATGTATAATAAAGACGTAAACAAATGTATAATAAAGACGTAAACAAGTGTATAATAAAGACATAAACAAATGTATAATAAAGACGTAAACAAATGTATAATAAAGACGTAAACAAATGTATAATAAAGACGTAAACAAATGTATAATAAAGACGTAAACAAATGTATAATAAAGACGTAAACAAGTGTATAATAAAGACGTAAACAAATGTATAATAAAGACGTAAACAAATGTATAATAAAGACGTAAACAAGTGTATAATAAAGACGTAAACAAATGTATAATAAAGACGTAAACAAATGTATAATAAAGACGTAAACAAGTGTATAATAAAGACGTAAACAAATGTATAATAAAGACGTAAACAAATGTATAATAAAGACGTAAACAAGTGTATAATAAAGACGTAAACAAATGTATAATAAAGACGTAAACAAGTGTATAATAAAGACGTAAACAAATGTATAATAAAGACGTAAACAAATGTATAATAAAGACGTAAACAAGTGTATAATAAAGACGTAAACAAATGTATAATAAAGACGTAAACAAATGTATAATAAAGACGTAAACAAATGTATAATAAAGACGTAAACAAATGTATAATAAAGACGTAAACAAGTGTATAATAAAGACGTAAACAAATGTATAATAAAGACGTAAACAAATGTATAATAAAGACGTAAACAAGTGTATAATAAAGACGTAAACAAATGTATAATAAAGACGTAAACAAATGTATAATAAAGACGTAAACAAATGTATAATAAAGACGTAAACAAGTGTATAATAAAGACGTAAACAAATGTATAATAAAGACGTAAACAAATGTATAATAAAGACGTAAACAAGTGTATAATAAAGACGTAAACAAATGTATAATAAAGACGTAAACAAATGTATAATAAAGACGTAAACAAATGTATAATAAAGACGTAAACAAGTGTATAATAAAGACGTAAACAAATGTATAATAAAGACGTAAACAAATGTATAATAAAGACGTAAACAAGTGTATAATAAAGACGTAAACAAGTGTATAATAAAGACGTAAACAAATGTATAATAAAGACGTAAACAAATGTATAATAAAGACGTAAAAAGTGTATAATAAAGACGTAAACAAGTGTATAATAAAGACGTAAACAAATGTATAATAAAGACGTAAACAAATGTATAATAAAGACGTAAACAAATGTATAATAAAGACGTAAACAAGTGTATAATAAAGACGTAAACAAATGTATAATAAAGACGTAAACAAATGTATAATAAAGACGTAAACAAGTGTATAATAAAGACGTAAACAAATGTATAATAAAGATGTAAATAAATGTATAATAAAGAAGTAAATAAATGTATAATACATAAATAAATGTTTAATAAAGACGTAAATAAATGTATAATAAATACATAAACAAATGTATAATAAATAAATAAACAAATGTATAATAAAGACGTAAATAAATGTATAATAAATACATAAACAAATGTATAATAAATAAACAAACAAATGTGTAATAAAGATGTAAAGAAATGTATAATACATAAATAAATGTTTAATAAAGACGTAAATGAATGTATAATAAATACATAAATAAACGTATAATAAATACATAAACAAATATATAGTAAATACATAAACAAATGTATAGATAAATATGTTAATCAACATAAAAACGTTTAAAAGTTACTTTGGATTTTATTGTGTATTTAAACATTTATATATTTATACATTTCAACTTATTTAATTTTACATTTAATTATTCATGTATTTTCTTAGTTCAACATTTATTAATCATGTATTTACACATTCAGCTTTTTAGTCATTCCTGTATTCCTTGTTTTTTCGTTATTAATATTTATATATTTATATATATTAATATCCATGATTTATGTAAATTGATCTGAAGCAGTGAATAAATGATAAATAAAATGTATGAATAAATGAATATATGGGTTTGAGAAGATACACATGAGTATAAAATAAAATGTATTTATTTATCATTATAAAAATAAAAATCATGTATTAATTAAAATACAAATATTCATATCGTTTATTCAATGTTGTGTTGCAACTAGACTTCCAGCCTCTAGATGGCAGCAGTCATGACATCCTTCACCGCTAAAGAATTAAATCCTGCCAAATCCCGGCGATGACTGAGGACAAGAGGATACATCGAGTCCAGCAGCTTTTAAAGATGAAGTTTGGACATTTTTGGTTTCAGTTTCATTATTTCAACCAAAAAAAGCCAAACAATCACAAACTATGAAAGTGTATCAACATATATGGAGTGACATACGAGTGACTCACTTCAGACACACATCACGCATCTTACACAACAATTAATTTATTTATTTTGTTTATATTCATGTTTTTATGAATTCATGTTTAATGATGTCATTTATCGTCTTCATAAAACTACAAACTCAAACTTGTTCCAACAGTTGAAGATAAAAGGTGTAAAACATGGATTCCTTGTGTGTAAAGTGTATTTTCCACAGACTAAGAGAAGTCGTGTCACTTTGACTCGAGTACGATCGACGTCCAGGTCCACGACTAGACTCGACTAATGGAGCTCGAGAGCCATGAGGACAGGAAGTGTGTTTGTGTGTGTGAGTCACAAGCAGAAGTTCAGGAAACATTCCTGAGACGCTGGAGTGGTGACGACATGAGCCGGGAAAGAAGGGAACGTTCGACATGAGCAGAGAAAGAAGGGAACGTTAGACATGAGCAGAGAAAGAAGGGAACGTTAGACATGAGCAGAGAAAGAAGGGAACGTTCGACATGAGCAGAGAAAGAAGGGAACGTTCGACATGAGCAGAGAAAGAAGGGAACGTTCGACATGAGCAGAGAAAGAAGGGAACGTTAGACATGAGCAGAGAAAGAAGGGAACGTTCGACATGAGCCGGGAAAGAAGGGAACGTTCGACATGAGCAGAGAAAGAAGGGAACGTTAGACATGAGCAGGGAAAGAAGGGAACGTTAGACATGAGCAGGGAAAGAAGGGAACGTTAGACATGAGCAGGGAAAGAAGGGAACGTTAGACATGAGCAGGGAAAGAAGGGAACGTTAGACATGAGCAGGGAAAGAAGGGAACGTTAGACATGAGCAGGGAAAGAAGGGAACGTTAGACATGAGCAGAGAAAGAAGGGAACGTTAGACATGAGCAGGGAAAGAAGGGAACGTTAGACATGAGCAGGGAAAGAAGGGAACGTTAGACATGAGCAGAGAAAGAAGGGAACGTTAGACATGAGCAGGGAAAGAAGGGAACGTTCGACATGAGCAGAGAAAGAAGGGAACGTTCGACATGAGCAGAGAAAGAAGGGAACGTTCGACATGAGCAGGGAAAGAAGGGAACGTTAGACATGAGCAGGGAAAGAAGGGAACGTTAGACATGAGCAGGGAAAGAAGGGAACGTTAGACATGAGCAGGGAAAGAAGGGAACGTTAGACATGAGCAGGGAAAGAAGGGAACGTTCGACATGAGCAGAGAAAGAAGGGAACGTTCGACATGAGCAGGGAAAGAAGGGAACATTAGACATGAGCAGAGAAAGAAGGGAACGTTCGACATGAGCAGGGAAAGAAGGGAACGTTCGACATGAGCAGAGAAAGAAGGGAACGTTAGACATGAGCAGAGAAAGAAGGGAACATTAGACATGAGCAGAGAAAGAAGGGAACGTTAGACATGAGCAGGGAAAGAAGGGAACGTTCGACATGAGCAGAGAAAGAAGGGAACGTTCGACATGAGCAGAGAAAGAAGGGAACATTAGACATGAGCAGAGAAAGAAGGGAACGTTAGACATGAGCAGGGAAAGAAGGGAACGTTCGACATGAGCAGAGAAAGAAGGGAACGTTAGACATGAGCAGAGAAAGAAGGGAACGTTCGACATGAGCAGAGAAAGAAGGGAACGTTCGACATGAGCAGGGAAAGAAGGGAACGTTAGACATGAGCAGGGAAAGAAGGGAACGTTAGACATGAGCAGAGAAAGAAGGGAACGTTCGACATGAGCTGGGAAAGAAGGGAACGTTCGACATGAGCCGGGAAAGAAGGGAACGTTCGACATGAGCAGAGAAAGAAGGGAACGTTAGACATGAGCAGGGAAAGAAGGGAACGTTAGACATGAGCAGAGAAAGAAGGGAACGTTAGACATGAGCAGAGAAAGAAGGGAACGTTAGACATGAGCAGGGAAAGAAGGGAACGTTAGACATGAGCAGAGAAAGAAGGGAACGTTCGACATGAGCAGAGAAAGAAGGGAACGTTCGACATGAGCAGAGAAAGAAGGGAACGTTCGACATGAGCAGGGAAAGAAGGGAACGTTAGACATGAGCAGGGAAAGAAGGGAACGTTAGACATGAGCAGAGAAAGAAGGGAACGTTCGACATGAGCAGAGAAAGAAGGGAACGTTCGACATGAGCAGAGAAAGAAGGGAACGTTCGACATGAGCAGGGAAAGAAGGGAACGTTAGACATGAGCAGGGAAAGAAGGGAACGTTAGACATGAGCAGAGAAAGAAGGGAACGTTCGACATGAGCAGAGAAAGAAGGGAACGTTCGACATGAGCAGAGAAAGAAGGGAACGTTCGACATGAGCAGAGAAAGAAGGGAACGTTCGACATGAGCAGAGAAAGAAGGGAACGTTCGACATGAGCAGAGAAAGAAGGGAACGTTCGACATGAGCAGAGAAAGAAGGGAACGTTCGACATGAGCAGAGAAAGAAGGGAACGTTCGACATGAGCAGGGAAAGAAGGGAACGTTCGACATGAGCAGAGAAAGAAGGGAACGTTAGACATGAGCAGAGAAAGAAGGGAACGTTCGACATGAGCCGGGAAAGAAGGGAACGTTCGACATGAGCAGGGAAAGAAGGGAACGTTCGACATGAGCCGGGAAAGAAGGGAACGTTCGACATGAGCAGAGAAAGAAGGGAACGTTCGACATGAGCAGAGAAAGAAGGGAACGTTCGACATGAGCAGAGAAAGAAGGGAACGTTCGACATGAGCCGGGAAAGAAGGGAACGTTCGACATGAGCAGAGAAAGAAGGGAACGTTCGACATGAGCAGAGAAAGAAGGGAACGTTCGACATGAGCAGAGAAAGAAGGGAACGTTCGACATGAGCAGAGAAAGAAGGGAACGTTAGACATGAGCAGAGAAAGAAGGGAACGTTAGACATGAGCAGAGAAAGAAGGGAACGTTAGACATGAGCAGAGAAAGAAGGGAACGTTCGACATGAGCCGGGAAAGAAGGGAACGTTCGACATGAGCAGAGAAAGAAGGGAACGTTCGACATGAGCAGGGAAAGAAGGGAACGTTCGACATGAGCAGAGAAAGAAGGGAACGTTCGACATGAGCAGAGAAAGAAGGGAACGTTCGACATGAGCAGAGAAAGAAGGGAACGTTCGACATGAGCCGGGAAAGAAGGGAACGTTCGACATGAGCAGAGAAAGAAGGGAACGTTCGACATGAGCAGAGAAAGAAGGGAACGTTCGACATGAGCAGAGAAAGAAGGGAACGTTCGACATGAGCAGGGAAAGAAGGGAACGTTCGACATGAGCAGAGAAAGAAGGGAGAGAGGAGGGACAGATGAAGAGAAGGATGAAGAGAAGGATGAAGAGAAGGAAGAAGAGAAGGATGAAGAGAAGGATGAAGAGAAGGATGAAGAGAAGGATGAAGAGAAGGAAGAAGAGAAGGATGAAGAGAAGGATGAAGGTTCAACTCTGTACATGTTTGTTTACATTACACGACACACAACCTCCTCCTCGTGATGCTTGTGTCGCCATGACAACAACATGTCGGAAACACTTCCTGGAATGTGTGTGTGTGTGTATGCATGTCCCAGATATGTTTGTGTCCATGTGTGTGTTCATATATGTGTGTGTGTGTATGTATGTCCCAGATATGTTTGTGTCCATGTGTGTGTTCATATATGTGTGTGTGTGTATGTATGTCCCAGATATGTTTGTGTCCATGTGTGTGTTCATATATATGTGTGTGTGTGTATGTATGTTCCAGATATGTTTGTGTCCATGTGTGTGTTCATATATATGTGTGTGTGTGTATGTATGTCCCAGATATGTGTGTGTCCATGTGTGTGTTCATATATGTGTGTGTGTGTATGTATCTCCCAGATATGTGTGTGTCCATGTGTGTGTTCATATATGTGTGTGTGTGTATGTATGTCCCAGATATGTTTGTGTCCATGTGTGTGTTCATATATATGTGTGTGTGTGTATGTATGTTCCAGATATGTTTGTGTCCATGTGTGTGTTCATATATATGTGTGTGTGTGTATGTATGTCCCAGATATGTGTGTGTCCATGTGTGTGTTCATATATGTGTGTGTGTGTATGTATCTCCCAGATATGTGTGTGTCCATGTGTGTGTTCATATATATGTGTGTGTGTGTATGTATGTCCCAGATATGTTTGTGTCCATGTGTGTGTTCATATATGTGTGTGTGTGTGTATGTATGTCCCAGATATGTGTGTGTCCATGTGTGTGTTCATATATATGTGTGTGTGTGTATGTATGTCCCAGATATGTGTGTGTCCATGTGTGTGTTCATATATGTGTGTGTGTGTATGTATCTCCCAGATATGTGTGTATCCATGTGTGTGTTCATATATGTGTGTGTGTGTATGTATCTCCCAGATATGTGTGTGTCCATGTGTGTGTTCATATATGTGTGTGTGTGTATGTATCTCCCAGATATGTGTGTGTCCATGTGTGTGTTCATATATGTGTGTGTGTGTGTATGCATGTCCCAGATATGTTTGTGTCCATGTGTGTGTTCATATATGTGTGTGTGTGTATGTATGTCCCAGATATGTTTGTGTCCATGTGTGTGTTCATATATGTGTGTGTGTGTATGTATGTCCCAGATATGTGTGTGTCCATGTGTGTGTTCATATATGTGTGTGTGTGTATGTATGTCCCAGATATGTGTGTGTCCATGTGTGTGTTCATATATGTGTGTGTGTGTATGTATGTCCCAGATATGTTTGTGTCCATGTGTGTGTTCATATATGTGTGTGTGTGTATGTATGTCCCAGATATGTGTGTGTCCATGTGTGTGTTCATATATATGTGTGTGTGTGTATGTATGTCCCAGATATGTGTGTGTCCATGTGTGTGTTCATATATGTGTGTGTGTGTATGTATGTCCCAGATATGTTTGTGTCCATGTGTGTGTTCATATATGTGTGTGTGTGTATGTATCTCCCAGATATGTGTGTGTCCATGTGTGTGTTCATATATGTGTGTGTGTGTATGTATGTCCCAGATATGTGTGTGTCCATGTGTGTGTTCATATATGTGTGTGTGTGTGTATGTATGTCCCAGATATGTGTGTGTCCATGTGTGTGTTCATATATATGTGTGTGTGTGTATGTATGTCCCAGATATGTGTGTGTCCATGTGTGTGTTCATATATGTGTGTGTGTGTATGTATCTCCCAGATATGTGTGTGTCCATGTGTGTGTTCATATATATGTGTGTGTGTGTATGTATGTCCCAGATATGTTTGTGTCCATGTGTGTGTTCATATATATGTGTGTGTGTGTATGTATGTCCCAGATATGTGTGTGTCCATGTGTGTGTTCATATATATGTGTGTGTGTGTATGTATGTCCCAGATAGGTGTGTGTCCATGTGTGTGTTCATATATGTGTGTGTGTGTATGTATGTCCCAGATATGTTTGTGTCCATGTGTGTGTTCATATATGTGTGTGTGTGTATGTATGTCCCAGATATGTTTGTGTCCATGTGTGTGTTCATATATGTGTGTGTGTGTGTATGTATGTCCCAGATATGTGTGTGTCCATGTGTGTGTTCATATATGTGTGTGTGTGTATGTATCTCCCAGATATGTGTGTGTCCATGTGTGTGTTCATATATATGTGTGTGTGTGTATGTATGTCCCAGATATGTGTGTGTCCATGTGTGTGTTCATATATGTGTGTGTGTGTGTATGTATGTCCCAGATATGTTTGTGTCCATGTGTGTGTTCATATATGTGTGTGTGTGTATGTATCTCCCAGATATGTGTGTGTCCATGTGTGTGTTCATATATATGTGTGTGTGTGTATGTATGTCCCAGATATGTGTGTGTCCATGTGTGTGTTCATATATGTGTGTGTGTGTGTATGTATGTCCCAGATATGTGTGTGTCCATGTGTGTGTTCATATATGTGTGTGTGTGTATGTATCTCCCAGATATGTGTGTGTCCATGTGTGTGTTCATATATATGTGTGTGTGTGTATGTATGTCCCAGATATGTGTGTGTCCATGTGTGTGTTCATATATGTGTGTGTGTGTATGTATGTCCCAGATATGTTTGTGTCCATGTGTGTGTTCATATATGTGTGTGTGTGTATGTATGTCCCAGATATGTGTGTGTCCATTTGTGTGTTCATATATGTGTGTGTGTGTATGCATGTCCCAGATATGTGTGTGTCCATTTGTGTGTTCATATATGTGTGTGTGTGTGTATGTATGTCCCAGATATGTGTGTGTCCATTTGTGTGTTCATATATGTGTGTGTGTAGGTGTGACAGGTGTGTGATGTTGACTGACGAGTGTTGTGTTGTGTTGCTCTACATGTGTTTGTTATGAAACATGTTCTTCATCTGACCCACTTTTGTGTTGTGATTATATGAAGCTACACACATCACTTCAATCACACAAATCTGTCTACACTGACAGAATTCATTTAGCTAAAAGCATGTGTGGCTACACACTACTACACAACATCTAAATATATCTGTGGCTACACACAACTACACAACATCTAAGTGTATCTGTGGCTACACACAACTACACAACATCCAAGTGTATCTGTGGCTACACACAACTGTGTACACTGTACAACACAACAAATGGAGATACACAACATCAACGTAAGCCAGAGCATGAAGCTGGACTCACACTAGGGTGTGGCACTTGTGTGTCAAAACACACAGATTGTGACAGGATCACAACAGTGTAACACAAACATGTGTAACACAAACATGTGCGACACAACAGTGATGTTGCTCCACAAGTGCTGCCTTGATAGTCCCAGTGGATCCAGACAGAAGTAAACGATGAGGAGCAGCTGTTGTGAGGAGGCAGTGATGACAACATGGAGGCTCAGGTTACACACTCGTCTGTTCCCAGATCAGTAACTGCTGCTCGTACACACTCTTGAACCAAATAAACTGATCAATACTTTAGAATATTAGAAACACAACTGCAGCAGAAGCTAAACAACAGTTGAAGAACAGGTGAAGAACAGGTGAAGAACAGGTGAAGAACAGGTGAAGAACAGGTGAAGAACAGGTGAAGAACAGGTGAAGAACAGGTGAAGAACAGGTGAAGAACAGGTGAAGAACAGGTGAAGAACAGGTGAAGAACGGGTGAAGAACAGGTGGAGCACAGGTGAAGAACAGGTGAAGAACAGGTGAAGAACAGATGAAGAACAGGTGGAGCACAATTGAAGAACAGATGAAGAACAGGTGGAGCACAATTGAAGAACAGGTGAAGAACAGGTTAAAGAACAGGTGAAGAACAGGTGAAGAACAGATGAAGAACAGGTGGAGCACAATTGAAGAACAGATGAAGAACAGGTGGAGCACAATTGAAGAACAGGTGGAGCACAGGTGGAGCACAGGTGAAGAACAGGTGAAGAACAGGTGGAGCACAGGTGAAGAACAGGTGAAGAACAGGTGGAGCACAGGTGAAGAACAGGTGAAGAACAGGTGAAGAACAGGTGAAGAACATTTGAAGAACAGGTGAAGAACAGGTGGAGCACAGTTGAAGAACAGGTGAAGAACAGGTGGAGCACAGGTGAAGAACAGGTGAAGAACAGGTGAAGAACAGGTGGAGCACATGTGAAGAACAGGTGAAGAACAGGTGAAGAACAGGTGAAGAACAGGTGAAGAACAGGTGAAGAACAGGTGGAGCACAGGTGAAGAACAGGTGAAGAAAAGGTGAAGAACAGGTGAAGAACAGGTGAAGAACAGGTGAAGAACAGGTGAAGAACAGGTGAAGAACAGGTGGAGCACAGGTGAAGAACAGGTGGAGCACAGGTGAAGAACAGGTGAAGAACAGGTGAAGAACAGGTGAAGAACAGGTGGAGCACAGGTGAAGAACAGGTGAAGAACAGGTGAAGAACAGATGAAGAACAGGTGGAGCACAATTGAAGAACAGATGAAGAACAGGTGGAGCACAATTGAAGAACAGATGAAGAACAGGTGGAGCACAATTGAAGAACAGATGAAGAACAGGTGGAGCACAATTGAAGAACAGGTGAAGAACAGGTTAAAGAACAGGTGAAGAACAGGTGAAGAACAGATGAAGAACAGGTGGAGCACAATTGAAGAACAGATGAAGAACAGGTGGAGCACAATTGAAGAACAGGTGGAGCACAGGTGGAGCACAGGTGAAGAACAGGTGAAGAACAGGTGGAGCACAGGTGAAGAACAGGTGAAGAACAGGTGAAGAACATTTGAAGAACAGGTGAAGAACAGGTGGAGCACAGTTGAAGAACAGGTGAAGAACAGGTGGAGCACAGGTGAAGAACAGGTGAACAACAGGTGAAGAACAGGTGGAGCACAGGTGAAGAACAGGTGAAGAACAGGTGAAGAACAGGTGAAGAACATTTGAAGAACATTTGAAGAACAGGTGAAGAACAGGTGAAGAACATTTGAAGAACAGGTGAAGAACAGGTGAAGAACATTTGAAGAACAGGTGAAGAACAGGTGAAGAACAGGTGGAGCACAGGTGAAGAACAGGTGAAGAACAGGTGGAGCACAGTTGAAGAACAGGTGAAGAACAGGTGGAGCACAGGTGAAGAACAGGTGAAGAACAGGTGAAGAACAGGTGAAGAACAGGTGGAGCACAGGTGAAGAACAGGTGAAGAACATTTGAAGAACAGGTGAAGAACAGGTGAAGAACAGGTGAAGAACATTTGAAGAACATTTGAAGAACAGGTGAAGAACATTTGAAGAACAGGTGAAGAACAGGTGAAGAACATTTGAAGAACAGGTGAAGAACAGGTGGAGCACAGTTGAAGAACAGGTGAAGAACAGGTGGAGCACAGGTGAAGAACAGGTGAAGAACAGGTGAAGAACAGGTGGAGCACAGGTGAAGAACAGGTGAAGAACAGGTGGAGCACAGGTGGAGAACAGGTGAAGAACTGGTGGAGAACAGGTGAAGAACAGGTGAAGAACAGGTGGAGAACAGGTGAAGAACAGGTGAAGAACAGGTGAAGAACAGGTGAAGAACATTTGAAGAACAGGTGAAGAACAGGTGAAGAACAGGTGAAGAACAGGTGAAGAACAGGTGAAGAACAGGTGAAGAACAGGTGAAGAACAGGTGGAGCACAGTTCAAGAACAGGTGAAGAACATTTGAAGAACATTTGAAGAACATTTGAAGAACATTTGAAGAACAGGTGAAGAACAGGTGAAGAACATTTGAAGAACAGGTGAAGAACAGGTGGAGCACAGTTGAAGAACAGGTGAAGAACAGGTGGAGCACAGGTGAAGAACAGGTGAAGAACAGGTGAAGAACAGGTGAAGAACAGGTGAAGAACAGGTGAAGAACAGGTGAAGAACAGGTGAAGAACAGGTGAAGTGTAGTAACAAGTATATATGTGTAGTATTGTCCAGTACTTGACTCTGGTGTTGTGATAGTGTAGTAACAAGTATATATGTGTAGTATTGTCCAGTACTTGACTCTGGTGTTGTGATAGTGTAGTAACAAGTATATATGTGTAGTATTGTCCAGTACTTGACTCTGGTGTTGTGATAGTGTAGTAACAAGTATATATGTGTAGTATTGTCCAGTACTTGACTCTGGTGTTGTGACAATTGCTTACAGACCAAACATCAGCTTTAAAAGCTGCTGGACTCACTGTATCCTCTCGTCCTCAGTCCTCGGTCCGACATCTGGATGTTTATTATTCAACTGATGTTATCTTCACATGTGACATGTTTCGAGGTAAAGTACGACATTAACGTGTCGTCGCACGACATACATGCTGAACTTCTTCAGATCCTACGTGACGAAACGAAGAACTAATCTTCAGTCGGAGAAACTTCTCGCATCAGTGAAGCCGAGGAAGTGAACTCGATCTGAACCAAATGTGTCGACAATGCAGGTCATTCTTGTTCCTCAGCTGAGCAGCTCATGGTGGACACAGCAGCCCCGGGACGTCTGTGAGAACCGAAGACTCAACTATCCTTCCATGGTTCCAACCAGTGTTTTTGTCTCTGGGTTCAAACACGTCCTAATCCCATTACATCGAAGCCCTTCCAGTAGTTATCAGAGGAAATATTTATTCTTGTCGACCAACGTCAAATAATCCATTATCTCCAACATAACAGACAAATAACTTAATTTAAAGTATGTTTCAGAATAAAGACTTAAAATCAAAGTCTTTATCGCTTAAAGAATATTTTTGAGGTTTGTTAGTAAACAATAATTGATACATGTGATAAACAACGCTGAGAAATCATGTTGCTAAACTACGAACCTGCACGGTCACCGAAGTATTACTCGTCCTCCTGTCAGCGCAGTATTACTCTTTCCCCGGTCAGCGCAGTATTACTCTTTCCCCGGTCAGCGCAGTATTACTCTTTCCCCGGTCAGCGCAGTATTACTCTTTCCCCGGTCAGCGCAGTATTACTCTTTCCCCGGTCAACACAGTATTACTCGTCCTCCGGTCAGCGTAATATTACTCTTTCCCCGGTCAACACAGTATTACTCGTCCTCCGGTCAGCGCAATATTACTCTTTCCCCGGTCAACACAGTATTACTCGTCCTCCGGTCAGCGCAATATTACTCTTTCCCCGGTCAACACAGTATTACTCGTCCTCCGGTCAGCGTAATATTACTCTTTCCCCGGTCAACACAGTATTACTCGTCCTCCAGTCAGCGCAATATTACTCTTTCCCCGATCAACACAGTATTACTCGTCCTCCGGTCAGCGTAATATTACTCTTTCCCCGGTCAACACAGTATTACTCGTCCTCCGGTCAGCGCAATATTACTCTTTCCCCGGTCAACACAGTATTACTCGTCCTCCGGTCAGCGTAATATTACTCTTTCCCCTGTCAACACAGTATTACTCGTCCTCCGGTGAGCGTAATATTACTCTTTCCCCGGTCAACACAGTATTACTCGTCCTCCGGTCAGCGCAATATTACTCTTTCCCCTGTCAACACAGTATTACTCGTCCTCCGGTCAGCGTAATATTACTCTTTCCCCGGTCAACACAGTATTACTCGTCCTCCGGTCAGCGCAATATTACTCTTTCCCCGGTCAGCGCAGTATTACTCTTTCCCCGGTCAACACAGTAATACTCTTTCCCCGGTCAACACAGTATTACTCCTCCGCCGGTCACCGCAGTATTACTCGTCCTCCTGTCAGCGCAGTATTACTCTTTCCCCGGTCAGCGCAGTATTACTCTTTCCCCGGTCAACACAGTATTACTCGTCCTCCGGTCAGCGCAATATTACTCTTTCCCCGGTCAGCGCAGTATTACTCCTCCGCCGGTCACCGAAGTATTACTCGTCCGCCGGTCACCGCAGTATTACTCGTCCTCCGGTCAGCGCAATATTACTCTTTCCCCGGTCAACACAGTATTACTCCTCCGCCGGTCAGCGCAATATTACTCTTTCCCCGGTCAACACAGTATTACTCGTCCTCTGGTCAGCGCAATATTACTCTTTCCCCGGTCAGCGCAGTATTACTCTTTCCCCGGTCAACACAGTAATCCTCTTTCCCCGGTCAACACAGTATTACTCCTCCGCTTTACCGCAGTATTACTCGTCCGCTGGGCACCACAGTATTACTCGTCTGCCGGTCACCACAGTATTACTCGTCCGCTGGTCTCCACAGTATTACTCCTCCGCTTTACCGCAGTATTACTCGTCCGCTGGGCACCACAGTATTACTCGTCTGCCGGTCACCACAGTATTACTCGTCCGCTGGTCACTGCAGTATTACTCGTCCGCTTTACCGCTGTATTACTCGTCCGCTGGGCACCGCAATATTACTCGTCCGCTTTACCGCAGTATTACTCGTACGCTGGTCTCCACAGTATTACTCGTCCGCCGGTCATTGCAGTATTACTCGTCCGGCGGTCAACGCAGTATTACTCGTCCGCCAGTCAACGCAGTATTACTCGTCCGCCAGTCATTGCAGTATTACTCGTCCGCCGTTCACCGAAGTATTACTCGTCCGCTGGTCTCCGAAATTACTCGTCCGCTGGTCGCCGAAGTATTACTCGTCTGCCGGTCACCGCAGTATTACTCGTCCGCTGGTCACCAAAGTATTACTCGTCCGCTGGTCACCGCAGTATTACTCGTCCGCTGGTCACCGCAGTATTACTCGTCCCCCAGTCACCGAAGTATTACTCGTCCGCCGGTCACCGCAGTATTACTCGTCCTCTTTACCGCAGTATTACTCGTCCGCTGGTCTCCACAGTATTACTCGTCCGGCGGTCAACGCAGTATTACTCGTCCACCGGTCAACGCAGTATTACTCGTCTGCCGGTCACCACACTATTACTCGTCCGCTGGTCTCCACAGTATTACTCGTCCGCCGGTCATTGCAGTATTACTCGTCCGCCAGTCACCGAAGTATTACTCGTCCGCTGGTCACCGCAGTATTACTCGTCCGCCAGTCACCGCAGTATTACTCGTCCGCTGGTCACCGCAGTATTACTTGTCCCCCGGTCACCGAAGTATTATTCTTCCCCAGGTCACCGCAGTATTACTCGTCCGCTGGTCACCGCAGTATTACTCGTCCGCTGGTCACCGCAGTATTATTCGTCCCCAGGTCACCGCAGTATTACTCGTCCGCTGGTCACCGCAGTATTACTCGTCCGCTGGTCACCGCAGTATTATTCGTCCCCAGGTCACCGCAGTATTACTCGTCCGCTGGTCACCGCAGTATTATTCGTCCCCAGGTCACCGCAGTATTACTCGTCCGCTGGTCACCGCAGTATTACTCGTCCGCTGGTCACCGCAGTATTATTCGTCCCCAGGTCACCGCAGTATTACTCGTCCCCAGGTCACCGCAGTATTACTCGTCCGCTGGTCACCGCAGTATTATTCGTCCCCAGGTCACCGCAGTATTACTCGTCCGCTGGTCACCGCAGTATTACTCGTCCCCAGGTCACCGCAGTATTACTCGTCCGCTGGTCACAGCAGTATTACTTGTCACTGGTCGCCATTCACCACAGTACCCCTTACTAAATATATTTTCTTACTAATAATAAAATCAAATAGTTTCTAACTAATATAATATAAAAAAAATTATAAAAAAATTTATAAATAAATATATTTTCGGCCTCTGCCTCTCCCCCAGACTAGCTGGGATAATGAATGAATTACACGTTTGATAGATTCTCTAAAGAAACGACTCTAAGACAAGTATTAAGTTGAAGTTGCTCATGAGCAGGAAAGTAAACAAACATTTGCATGTTTCAACACAAACTGGTTGAACCGCCGTGAAGATCATGTTAAGATCACGTGAAGATCACGTGAAGAACAAGTGAAGATCATGTAAAGATCACGTGAAGAACAAGTGAAGATCATGTTAAGATCACGTGAAGATCACGTGAAGAACAAGTGAAGATCACGTAAAGATCACGTGAAGAACAAGTGAAGATCATGTTAAGATCACGTGAAGATCACGTGAAGAACAAGTGAAGATCACGTAAAGATCACGTGAAGAACAAGTGAAGATCATGTTAAGATCACGTGAAGAAAAAGTGAAGATCATGTTAAGATCATGTTAAGATCACGTGAAGATCATGTTAAGATCACGTAAAGATCACGTAAAGAACAAGTGAAGATCATGTTAAGATCACGTGAAGATCACGTGAAGAACAAGTGAAGATCACGTAAAGATCACGTGAAGAACAAGTGAAGATCATGTTAAGATCACGTGAAGAAAAAGTGAAGATCATGTTAAGATCATGTGAAGATCACGTGAAGAACAAGTTAAGATCAAGTAAAGATCACGTGAAGAACAAGTGAAGATCATGTTAAGATCACGTGAAGATCACGTGAAGAACAAGTGAAGATCACGTGAAGATCATGTTAAGAACAAGTGAAGATCACGTGAAGATCATGTGAAGATCACGTGAAGATCATGTTAAGAACAAGTGAAGATCACGTGAAGATCACGTGAAGATCAAGTGAAGATAAAGTGAAGATCAAGTGAAGATCACGTTAAGATCACGTTAAGATCACGTTAAGATCACGTGAAGATCAAGTGAAGATCATGTTAAGAACAAGTGAAGATCAAGTGAAGATCACGTGAAGATCATGTGAAGATCACGTGAAGATCATGTGAAGATCATGTGAAGATCACGTGAAGATCATGTTAAGAACAAGTGAAGATCACGTGAAGATCATGTGAAGATCACGTGAAGAACTTCAGCAGAAGATCTAACCAAGAACACATGATCACAATCATGAGCTTCTGAGAGAAAGTTCTATTTAGAGGTTTGTGGACACGAGGATCAGAACCTTCAACCTCAGCCTCCAGGATACGGGTCTACAAACACACAAGTGTTGTGCCAGCATGTGTTCACTGTGAGGACACACACCTGCAGAGACACACACCTGCAGGGACACACACCTGCAGGGACACACACCTGCAGAGACACACACCTGCAGGGACACACACCTGCAGAGACACACACCTGCAGGGACACACACCTGCAGAGACACACACCTGCAGGGACACACACCTGCAGGGACACACACCTGCAGAGACACACACCTGCAGAGACACACACCTGCAGGGACACACACCTGCAGGGACACACACCTGCAGAGACACACACCTGCAGAGACACACACCTGCAGAGACACACACCTGCAGGGACACACACCTGCAGAGACACACACCTGCAGAGACACACACCTGCAGAGACACACACCTGCAGAGACACACACCTGCAGAGACACACACCTGCAGAGACACACACCTGTAAAGGTGACCCGGTGTGAGGGTCACACAAGTGTGTCACTAGTTTGCATTATTAACACAACCTACACTATCAGTTACCAACAGAACGAGTGTCAACACAAATCTGAGGGAAACACACATAACATTCTTCACTGTAAACATGCTACCCTTGCTAGCTGGGACATCAGAGAGGAAACAATATATTTTCTATCAAAACACTTTTTTTCACTGACGCGCCGAGAGAAGTTTAGTGTTGGTGTGTTCTTAAATATTACAGTTTTCATGTTCCATTATATTCTATCTGAAGATAATAAATACATGAATCACATCCAAAGTTTCACACGAACTACAGCGTCAAATACTTCATTAAAATACATCATTCTGGACTTGAAACTGCTACAAAAAAATCACTTTGTTAACTTCAAAGTAGCAAATGAAAGTTTCTATGAAAGGATCAACTGTCAGAGTATATATGTTTATATATATATATATAAATATATACTTCATGTTAAATATCATGTATCCACTCTTCAAACGCGTCGTTTCAACAATACTGACAGTAAACGTCATCAGAATCCGGCTGGAAGTACAAGTACACGTCTGAGTACACGCTCGTGAAGATGTTTCATGTGTAGAGAATATTGTTGTTCAAGTGTGTGTTTGAATATTGTTGTATAAACAAAGCTGCACTCACTTGTAACGAGTCGTTCGCCATCACGACTCTGTTCTCCTGAGACTCGAGGTTTGGAAGCAACTGTTGAAAGTTCTGTTGACACAAAGGATCTTCATCTCAGGCTCGACTAGCCGCGCCTGAGTCACGTGACCCGCGCGTCAGATGACCCGCGCTGACCCCGCGATCAGATCTTCTTCAGGGTCTCACTCCAGGATCTTCTGGACCCTCAGGTGCTCCTCAGGGTCACGTGACGACACGATAGATCAAATAAAAACGCGCCTGTCACTCAAACACGCCCCGGGAAACACGCCGTCACAGACCGGATATCCGCTCGCAGCGACAGAGCTACGTCATCAGGACGGGCGGGTCTGCGGGTGTCGCGGTGGGTGGAGGTCTCAGGACACACCCGGAGAAAACACTCGTGCGCGAGCGGCGGGGACGCGCCCTTTTTGTGTCACGTGACCAAGCGTTGTCAGGCCAACTGAAGCAGGCATGACGAGTCGAGCGACGATCAGAACTGTTGTGGTTAGAGATCGACGTCTCTGGGTTTATTGATCAACCTTTTTATTCATCGTCCTCTTGTCAGTGTTTGAACTTTACTTTATAGACCTTCATCAAACATGAATATTTATTTCACTCCCATCTTGTACTTCAGTTTTAAAGTATATTTGGAAGTTCTACTGGATAATGAATGAGAAGTATGTGAATAAAACACATATTTATTTACTACACAGCGCCACTAAAACCTACTGTGTTTTTAGAATTTAACTTTCTACTTCTAAATGTACCGACTTATTATTATAAATTAAATTTATAAATAATTATAAACTATAAACACGTTTAATTAAATAAATAAACACGTTTAAATTAATAAACACGTTTAAATTAATAACTAAACAATTAAATAAATAGGTAAATAGGTAAATAGATAAATAAATAAAAACAATCGATCGGGTTCGATTACTTTTTGAACTAGTGTAAGCACGTGAGGCGGCCAGCCAATGACAGAGCAGAGCTAGTCACGTGGTTTTTCGTGTTAACTACGTTAGTTAAGGTAAGTTTTTATTTTTTTTACTCTCACACGTTTTATTGTTGTTTATTGATGAATCAAAAGAGATAAAACAATAGATTCGTTTGTCAAACAAGTTGAATACAAAACTTGTTTACTTGTTTTTATAAATATACATTACTCGTGCAGTGAACAGGTAACAAGCTAACGTTTAGCATAAATAGCAAAATGTTGATTTCGGTAATAAACCCAACAAACTGGTTTTATTTCGTGCAGAAAATTGTGAAATAAATCTGTGGTCGAACTTCAAAGTGATTTAAGATGAAAGTAGAAAGAATTTCACTGAGAAAACTGATGAAACCAGAAGAACAAACGGCGCCAGATGATGACGCAGGTGAAATAAAACTTTATTGACAAAAACAGTTGACAGTTGAAGCTGTGTTAAATCGTTAAAACGAAGAATCACGTGGTTCGTGCTTCAGTCTCCAGGACTGCAGCGCCACCGTGTGGTCAGAAGAAGAAGCTGAAGCGGATCCTGAACCAGGTTCTGCTGGCCCAGAAACATCTGGACCTGCTGGTGTCTCAGATCCAAGAGTGTGTGACGTAGGTGTGTGTTCCTCACAACACAAACACACAACGACCGACTCTCTTCAACACACAGAGAAGAAAGTGTCGCCGAACTCAACGACCTGCTGGTCACGTGTCAGCCGCTCTTCGATGACCTGGGGTCAAAGGTCATGCGAGACCGGGTCAGGACCCGACGACCCCTGAGGTTCAGCTCACAGGTATCAAAGTGTAACTTGTAACGAATTATTGTGCGTTCCTGAGCTCGTTCAGTTGGTTCATGGATCTAAAGTGTCTTTAATGATCACATGATCACATGATCACATGATCACATGATCCGCTTCAGATCCAAACAAACGTGAACGAAAACTTTATTCATAAAAATCTGTTTTTGAATTAAATCTCATTTAAAATGTGACCAAAGTTTTTATCATCAATGTTGGAATAATGTCAAGAGTGGATTGTGACTGTGTGTGTGTGTGTGTGTGTGTGTGTGTGTGTGTGTGTGTGTGTGTGTGTGTTTGTGTGTGTCTCTGTCTGTGTGTCTCTCTCTGTCTGTGTGTACATTTGTGTGTGTCTCTGTGTCTGTGTGTGCCTCTCTGCGTGTGTGTGTGTGTCTGTGCGTGTGATTGTGTGTGTGTGTCTCTGTGTATGTGTGTGAGTGCAGCTGTTTAATTTCTCCCAGGATCTGTGCGATGGTTTTGCTCAGTTAAACTCCAGTAACACAAGTCCTGTGGGTCTGGATGCCTGCCAACTCAAGTACAAACACACACACACACACACATGTACACACACAAACGTACACACAGCAGTGACAGTGTGTTGTTGCAGCAGCTGCACTGACCTGTGCATGGGTCAGAGAAAAGTGGGTCGTCTGACGGTGACCACGTTCCTGTTGTGTGTGTCGAGTCCGTACGTGTCGTGGCTTCACTCGGGTCTGAAGTACATTCGCTGGAACGTCCAGAGACCAGAAGGACACACGGACCAGTGAGTCGTCCTCCAACATCTGAGCCACCGTGGAAGTCACGCGTCCTCCTCTGTCTCCAGTTACTTCCTGTGTCACGAAGACCTTCCTGATCCTCCAGCAGAACCACAGCAGGTCCAGGACCTCAGGAGGCTCTGGTCCTTGTGTCGCTGGGTTCAAGTGAAGCCGGACCCTGAGACCGAGACCGTCTACGACTGGTACTGACCCACGTAGAATATTGAACAAATGTATCAGATTATAGAACAAATGTATAGTAAGTAAGTAAGTAATTTGTATTTATACAGAACTTTTCCAGACCAGGGTCACAAAGCGCTTAAACAATCAAAACAATATTCAATAAAGTATATATTTTAAAGATCAAGATAAAACTGATAACAACAGGAGTTCCAGAAAATCAAGGAAAAGCCTGAACAAATAGAAACGTCTTAAGATGTTTCTTGAAGGAGTCAGTAGATCATCAAACACTGATGTTTCTTGAAGGAGTCAGTAGATCATCAAACACAGATGTTTCTTGAAGGAGTCAGTAGATCATCAAACACAGATGTTTCTTGAAGGAGTCAGTAGATCATCAAACACAGATGTTTCTTGAAGGAGTCAGTAGATCATCAAACACACATGTTTCTTGAAGGAGTCAGTAGATCATCAAACACAGATGTTTCTTGAAGGAGTCAGTAGATCATCAAACACAGATGTTTCTTGAAGGAGTCAGTAGATCATCAAACACAGATGTTTCTTGAAGGAGTCAGTAGATCATCAAACACACATGTTTCTTGAAGGAGTCAGTAGATCATCAAACACAGATGTTTCTTGAAGGAGTCAGTAGATCATCAAACACAGATGTTTCTTGAAGGAGTCAGTAGATCATCAAACACAGATGTTTCTTGAAGGAGTCAGTAGATCATCAAACACAGATGTTTCTTGAAGGAGTCAGTAGATCATCAAACACACATGTTTCTTGAAGGAGTCAGTAGATCATCAAACACAGATGTTTCTTGAAGGAGTCAGTAGATCATCAAACACAGATGTTTCTTGAAGGAGTCAGTAGATCATCAAACACAGATGTTTCTTGAAGGAGTCAGTAGATCATCAAACACACATGTTTCTTGAAGGAGTCAGTAGATCATCAAACACACATGTTTCTTGAAGGAGTCAGTAGATCATCAAACACAGATGTTTCTTGAAGGAGTCAGTAGATCATCAAACACAGATGTTTCTTGAAGGAGTCAGTAGATCATCAAACACAGATGTTTCTTGAAGGAGTCAGTAGATCATCAAACAGATGTTTCTTGAAGGAGTCAGTAGATCATCAAACACAGATGTTTCTTGAAGGAGTCAGTAGATCATCAAACACAGATGTTTCTTGAAGGAGTCAGTAGATCATCAAACAGATGTTTCTTGAAGGAGTCAGTAGATCATCAAACACACATGTTTCTTGAAGGAGTCAGTAGATCATCAAACACAGATGTTTCTTAAAGGAGTCAGTAGATCATCAAACACAGATGTTTCTTGAAGGAGTCAGTAGATCATCAAACACACATGTTTCTTGAAGGAGTCAGTAGATCATCAAACACAGATGTTTCTTGAAGGAGTCAGTAGATCATCAAACAGATGTTTCTTGAAGGAGTCAGTAGATCATCAAACACACATGTTTCTTGAAGGAGTCAGTAGATCATCAAACACAGATGTTTCTTGAAGGAGTCAGTAGATCATCAAACACAAATGTTTCTTGAAGGAGTCAGTAGATCATCAAACACAGATGTTTCTTGAAGGAGTCAGTAGATCATCAAACACAGATGTTTCTTGAAGGAGTCAGTAGATCATCAAACACAGATGTTTCTTGAAGGAGTCAGTAGATCATCAAACACACATGTTTCTTGAAGGAGTCAGTAGATCATCAAACACAGATGTTTCTTGAAGGAGTCAGTAGATCATCAAACACAGAGATGTTTCTTGAAGGAGTCAGTAGATCATCAAACACAGATGTTTCTTGAAGGAGTCAGTAGATCATCAAACAGATGTTTCTTGAAGGAGTCAGTAGATCATCAAACAGATGTTTCTTGAAGGAGTCAGTAGATCATCAAACACAGATGTTTCTTGAAGGAGTCAGTAGATCATCAAACACACATGTTTCTTGAAGGAGTCAGTAGATCATCAAACACAGATGTTTCTTGAAGGAGTCAGTAGATCATCAAACACACATGTTTCTTGAAGGAGTCAGTAGATCATCAAACACACATGTTTCTTGAAGGAGTCAGTAGATCATCAAACACAGATGTTTCTTGAAGGAGTCAGTAGATCATCAAACACACATGTTTCTTGAAGGAGTCAGTAGATCATCAAACACACATGTTTCTTGAAGGAGTCAGTAGATCATCAAGAGCAAAGAGAGAGAAGATTGTTCCAAAGCTTAGGAGCAACAGCCTGAAAAGATTTCTCTCCTCTGGTCCTGAGTCGTGTGAGAGGAACCATAAGTAGATTCTGATCCACAGACCTCAGAGCCCGAGCTGGGGTGTAAGTCTGGATCAGATCATGAAGGTCTGACCATGAATAGCTCTGAAAGTAAGAACCAGAATTTTAAAGTTGATCCTGAAAGAAACTGGAAGCCAGTGAAGAGTTTGAAGGAGAAATGTGAGTTCTTCTACTAGAGCGGCTCAGAGTTCTGAATCAACTGCAGACGAGACGATCCTTCTTGTTAAGACATGAAAACAAACTGTTACAATAGTCCAGACGAGAAGAAACAAACGCATGGATTATAAGATCCAGATCATGTTCCGACAACATTTTCCTAAGTTTAGAGATTTTTCTCAGTTGAAGGAAACAGTTTCTGGTCAGTTTTCTTCAGTGTTGAACAAGAGACATGTCTTTATCAAATACAACACCCAGGTTTCTCAGGCTCAGTTTGACAGACTGACTTAAGTCACTCAAGTACTGACTCAACCCTGGAATCTTATCATCAACAATCACCAGAGTTTCAGTTTTGTCCACATTTAGCTTCAAAGTGTTTTCACTCATTGTTTGATTTCTAGCAACAATTGACTAAGTTCAGCCTCTGGAGCTCAGTTGGATCAACAGAGCAGTAGAGCTGGATGTCATCAGCAAACATGTGATAAGAAACATCAGGAAATCTCTGAATGATTGTACCGAGGGGAATCAAGTACAGCAAAAACAATAAAGGACCCAGAACAGAACCCTGAGGGACTCCACACAACAGATCTGCCGATTCAGACCTCATTTGATTGACAGATACACTAAAACTGCGCCCAGAAAGGTAAGATGAGAACCTTCTAACACAGACCCAGACAGTCTTCATCCCTCAGTCTTCTCAGCAGGATCTGGTTCAACTGTGTCAAAGGCTGACGACAGATCCAGATTTTTTCTGAATTTTCAAGTTCTATTGAACAGGTTTGATCCAGTATTTCAACACAATGATCAGTGAAACAGTGAATCAAACACGTTCAGTCATCAAAGGAAAGACGGTCAAACATAGCAGAAAAACTGTCTGCAGTATCGGCTGAGATGACACGCCTCTGAGACCTAACTTTCAAAGGCTTAGGTTCAGGGATGAAGTCCAGGTTCAACAAGAGAAGGATCAGATGAACATCATGTACAGATACATTAGAAATGTTCAGGTCGAGAGTAAAAAGTAACTTTTTGATGAGTGGGTTCAGAAACATGTTGCTCAAAATTAAAGCTTCTGTTAAAGTTCAAAGTTCTTTATCAGAACAAGATGTGACGTCATCAACATGAAGATCAAAGTCTCAAGAATAAGAACAGATTTGAATAATGGAAGATAAGAAGTCACTGAAGTCAAGAACACTGAAGGACCAGGTGGTAGATTGACACACAATAGAAAGGTCTTGTAGATCAAGATCATCTGAGACTCAAAAGAAGTGAATTCCTGTGTTTGAATCACTTTGCAAGAACAAATGTACGAGATTATTGATCAAATATAAATCTAGTAAAACTATATCATGATAAACAAGATGCATCATCTGATCAGTCACGTTTCCCAGGATCCTCTGCGCTGTGCCCGAGGGTCGCTACGAGCGTCTGCTGGTCCTGGGCGACGACGAGCCGTCGATCAGCGGCGCCACTGAAGCCCTGTGTGAGCGGCTGACGCCCCAGGACACGTAAGACCCGTCAACACACGCGTGTGCTTCTCAAGGTCATGGTTAACGTGTTCAAGTTAGAACCACGCATGTGCTTCTCAAGGTCATGGTTAATGTGTTCAAGTTAGAACCACGCGTGTGCTTCTCAAGGTCATTGTTAACGTGTTCAAGTTAGAACCACGCGTGTGCTTCTCAAGGTCATGGTTAACATGTTCAAGTTAGAACCACGCGTGTGCTCCTCAAGGTCATGGTTAACGTGTTCAAGTTAGAACCACGCGTGTGCTTCTCAAGGTCATGGTTAACATGTTCAAGTTAGAACCACGCGTGTGCTCCTCAAGGTCATTGTTAACGTGTTCAAGTTAGAACCACGCGTGTGCTTCTCAAGGTCATTGTTAACGTGTTCAAGTTAGAACCACGCGTGTGCTTCTCAAGGTCATTGTTAACGTGTTCAAGTTAGAACCACGCGTGTGCTTCTCAAGGTCATTGTTAACGTGTTCAAGTTAGAACCACGCGTGTGCTTCTCAAGGTCATTGTTAACGTGTTCAAGTTAGAACCACGCGTGTGCTTCTCAAGGTCATTGTTAACGTGTTCAAGTTAGAACCACGCGTGTGCTTCTCAAGGTCATGGTTAACGTGTTCAAGTTAGAACCACGCGTGTGCTCCTCAAGGTCATTGTTAACGTGTTCAAGTTAGAACCACGCGTGTGCTTCTCAAGGTCATTGTTAACGTGTTCAAGTTAGAACCACGCGTGTGCTTCTCAAGGTCATGGTTAACGTGTTCAAGTTAGAACCACGCGTGTGCTTCTCAAGGTCATTGTTAACGTGTTCAAGTTAGAACCACGCGTGTGCTCCTCAAGGTCATTGTTAACGTGTTCAAGTTAGAACCACGCGTGTGCTTCTCAAGGTCATTGTTAACGTGTTCAAGTTAGAACCACGCGTGTGCTTCTCAAGGTCATTGTTAACGTGTTCAAGTTAGAACCACGCGTGTGCTTCTCAAGGTCATTGTTAACGTGTTCAAGTTAGAACCACGCGTGTGCTTCTCAAGGTCATGGTTAACGTGTTCAAGTTAGAACCACGCGTGTGCTCCTCAAGGTCATTGTTAACGTGTTCAAGTTAGAACCACGCGTGTGCTTCTCAAGGTCATTGTTAACGTGTTCAAGTTAGAACCACGCGTGTGCTTCTCAAGGTCATGGTTAACGTGTTCAAGTTAGAACCACGCGTGTGCTTCTCAAGGTCATTGTTAACGTGTTCAAGTTAGAACCACGCGTGTGCTTCTCAAGGTCATTGTTAACGTGTTCAAGTTAGAACCACGCGTGTGCTTCTCAAGGTCATTGTTAACGTGTTCAAGTTAGAACCACGCGTGTGCTTCTCAAGGTCATTGTTAACGTGTTCAAGTTAGAACCACGCGTGTGCTTCTCAAGGTCATTGTTAACGTGTTCACGTTCATTTCAAAGAAGAACAAAAGTTAAAAAAAACACTTTATTTACACAAATGTCGTTTACGGACACACATGTCAAAGAAGCTGCCGTTCAAGTTTCATGTTCAATAAAGTAAATGTTTGGACGTAAACATGTTTTTATTCCTTCAAGTGAAGAACATTCTTGAAACAGTGATTTGACAGACGTTTGACCAGCAGGAGGCGCTGCTGCACTTCTACGTGAAGTGAAACATTGAAACACAACACAAGTTAAAGCATTAAAAAAGACTCACAATCACTCGAACCTTCACAGTTTCAGAGGAAAATACAACTTTGGATCCGCAGCGGTCAGTGGTCGAGGAGAACAAAGTGTTTTGAAAAACAGACAACATGCAAGGGATGCTACACGTGGTCAACACACAGATGCTACGTAGGCATTAGCTCAGTGTATCGTGACATCTTTCACGGTCGTGTGCGAGTTCGATTCTCAACGAGATTCACTTAAACATTTTTATATTCAAAGGTTGATTTATTTTAAATCATTAAATTACTCTTTTATAGAATTTAAATCATTCAAAAATAAATGTAAATCAATATAAACACGTTGATCTGTTGGTCGTGTCTGACGACATCATTATACAATATTTCTACTTTATTATTGAAGTCAAATAAAGATATTTTAAAACACAAACTTTCAATAAACGAGTGCTCGTTAAAAACCTCAGAATGTTCTGGAAGTGACGAACATGGAGACACGACCTTCAGAGACGCTCAAGGTCAGAACCACTTTTGCATAAACAGGTTTCTTCAGGGACGTCAATCGTTTCACTTTTCAAACGTTTAATTCATTTAAAAAATATACATTTTCATTGACACCCGATCATGTGACGTGTCTGCCGTCGTCCATCATTTTTAAAGAATACAAATGTTTTTAGAAAAATGTATTTTTCAATCACTTCAATAACAAACTGTATAAAAACTTGAAAAATATTCAATAAAAATCAACCTTTAAATATAGAAATAATTATTTTAAATCATATTCTTAACATTTCAGTAAAACTATTAAGTTCCAACATTTGGAATGTAAAGTTCAGGACGACGTCACCGATGACGTCACCGATGATGTCACCGACGACGTCACCGATGACGTCACCGATGATGTCACCGATGATGTCACCGATGACGTCACCGATGATGTCACCGATGACGTCACCGATGACGTCACCGATGACGTCACTCGTGTTCTTCAGTGTGGCCTCCAGACGGAGGTCAAAGGTCAGTGATGCGTCTCCAGCTCCACCACCGTCCACTCGCCCTGACTCGCCGCCTCCGGAGAGAAGCTGCTGACGGAGGTGACGGTGGCGGAGGGCGGGGTCAGGGGGGTCAGGGGGGTCAGGAGGGCGGGCCACAGGCTGCTCTCCAGAGGACTGAGCCTCCCTCCGCCGGGGAGGAGCAGCAGCGAGGAGGAGGTGGAGGAGGAGGAGCAGCCGTCGCCGCTCAGCAGCAGCGTCTGCTGGATCAGCTGCTGCACGATGTCCACCTTCCTCCCCCACGACATCTCCAGGGTGGACGGGTCGTCCTGACCCGCGCTCTGCTCCTTCCTCCTTCTTCCTTCGGCGTCGTCGTCTCCTCCTTCCAGGGCCTCGTAGATGGTGCTCAGACCCGAGGAGGGCGAGAGAGTCGGAGCTTTGGACGGTTGCAGCTCCAGCTGCCACTGCAGGAGCTGCTGCTCCAGCTCCCTCCTCACCTGCTCCCCCTCCTCCTTACTCCTCCTCACCTGCTCCTCCTCCTCCTTACTCCTCCTCACCTGCTCCTCCTCTTCCTCACTCCTCCTCACCGCCTCCTCCGCTCTGTCCTTCCTTCTCCTCACCTCCTCGTCCTCACTCCTCCTCAGCTCCTCCTCGTTCCTCTTGATCTCCTCCTCCGCCTCCTCCTTCTTCCTCCTCAGCTCCTCCTCCTCCCTCCTCTTCCTCTCCAGCTCCGCCTCCTCCAGGGGTCGTCTCTGCTGCTGCTCCCTGCGATGCTGCATCTCCTGCAGCTGCAGCTGATGCTGCTCCAGCCGCCGCAGCTGAGGGCTGAGGGTTCCTCGCCCGGCGCTCCGAGGGGGTCGGAGGTCGGCGCAGGGCAGCCGCGGAGACCCCGGGTCGAGGCTGGTCCTGCAGAGGTCGCGACGGTACGGAAGAGAAGTGAAGCCTGAGAGAGAGAGAAGGTCAGTGAGTCGGCGTCGTCGTGACAACCAGAACCTTTTTTAATGTTGAAGCCATTTTTATTCTAAAGGTTGTTTTTAAATCAATAGTTTCTACAAGAAAAGGTTATTTTTCTCAAGTCATGCTTTAAACTTCAATTATTCAACCTCGTGTAGGTGTAGAAACCATTGAATCAAGTTCAAAGGTCATGGTTCAAGGGTGAAGCAGGAGAGGAGCCGACAGTGAACCGGGGGTGAAGAGAGCGAACACGTGACCTCAGCACACACGTGACCTCAGCACACACGTGACATGCAGCAGCTCCACATGCATCACATGCTCCAGACGATCAACACCCACGGGTCAGACGCTGCAGGGGTCCTCGGGAGGTCAGGGGTCGCCCGCCGCCGGATGTAGGGTCAGTCTTCGACGGCGTCACATGAACAACACACACGCCTCACTTATGGTGCCACGAGACACTGAACTCCCATGATACCTTTCTCTCCATTTAGTACAACTGATGCGTTTAAAACGAACGACAATACCGTCCGTCATCTACAGCTGGGCGGCAAAGCATCGATACATGTTAACTTAATCAAGTGACAAATCAACATCAGATTAAACTAGTAACTAGTACTAACTTACGATGGATGCACACGACGCTCTTAAAGCTGCAATAGGTGAGAATTAACAGATGGTTTCTGGCTCCACCCAGTGTCTAAACTCTGCAACTGCAGTGGAACCTCGTTTTTTTCTTTTCATACATCACGATAATAAAGACCTTAAAGTCTCAGAACTTCATATGAAGACACAGAAGTTGAGGTTCATCATAAAAATCTAATCTTTATTCAGCTTTTCAGTTTCTTGACACAATTTAAAGTGCGAGCAGACACGCGTGTGATCGGGGGGGAAACATGTCATACAAAAACATGAAGGTCCTACGTTGAGACGTGACATTGTTTCTGATCGTAAACACGAGACAAACATGTAAACAGTAACAGCTACTGCACTCACAGACAGGAGACACTTGAATACCTTTGCTCTCTTCAGGTTCTGACCCCCAGCACTGACGACAAGTTAGTCTGAGAACAGTACGTTACCTGGGAAAGAGTTCTCCGACTGTCTGCAGTTGACAGAATAGTACAGAGGTTGTCCGTCGTCTGGGTTCTCGTCCGATCCTAGAACGTTCTCTTCAGCAGCAACTTCCTGCTCCTCACGCTGGACCTGCTGCGCCGCAGGAGGCGGGACAACACCGAGCTCCTTGACCTCCTCGGGAAGCTCCTCCAGAGAGAAGATGCCAGGACTCTTCACGCAGCTCTCCCCGGTCGACTGAGCGTTGGAGGTCGACGCCGTGGTTGTGGCGTCGAAGCCGGAGGACGCCAGCGACGTGGCCGAGGGCGGCGTCGTGTCGTCGACGACTCCGGCCTCATCGCCTTCATCCAGAGTAGACAGGCAGCGCCGAGTCGAGTGTTTGATCTGGTCTGTGGCGGCAGCGTCCGCCTCAAACCCGTCCTCCAGCTGTGCCTCGCCCTCCGTGTCGCTCGCCTCGTCTTCCGTTCCCGACGACGATGACGACGGGCGAGAGGCGGCGTCAGCTGCAGGCCCTTCCTCATCTTTGAGCTCCGGATCCTTCGGGGAGGTGGATTCAGGAAGTTGTTGGACCTCAGCCTCAGGGATCTTCTGGCTGAGGTCAGCCGGCTCCTCTGGAGAACTGCCCTCGCTGCTCAGCGTGCTGGACACAGACATGGCGTGTTGAGACGCCGGCGGTGGAGCCAGCGTTGGCGCCGACACGTTCTGATCCACGTACGCGCCTCCGTCCGCCGCGGCAGAGGGACCGGCCTGCGCTCCCGAGGGGGCGGAGTCTTGCCACGGCTCCGCCAGTGAACCTGCGGCGCCTGAGAGCGAGTCAGGGTGTCGGGGCTCGGACCAGGGGTCAAAGGGCTTCGGTTGTTCCCACTGAGCAGTGGGCAGCTCAGGAGGAGGAGGAGGAGCCAACCTGTTTAAGTTATCCAACCTCTCGTCCTCGGCGAAGTCGTCTTCGTCGGGGTTCCCGTAACTTTCCAGCCCGCTCTCGGTCACGCCTTCACTGGCCATGTCCACATCCTCGTCCTCGTCCGGGTCGCTGTCGCGCCGGACTCTGTGAGGCTCGTCGATGCGCTCCGAGCCCACGTCCATGTCGCACACAGGGTCGTCGTCCTCGTCAAAGTCGTTGACGGGAATGTCGGGAAACTTTTCAAAGTCCGATCCGGCCGACGCTCCCTCCATGTCCATGGCTCCCTTCAGGCTTCCGTCTCCCAGGTCGTCTGTGCTTTCCGTGCCCTCCAGCACGCCGGGGGCGCTCAGCTCCGACGCCCCCTGCTGGCTGCCACTCACGTCCTCAGAGTCCAGTTCCGACAGCAGCGCTCCGGGAGCCCTCCAGGCAGACGCCCCAGTGGGACCGGCCGACCCGGGACGCGACTCCTCGGTGGGCTGTGTCGTCCCGCTCATCTCGGACACAGACACCAGTTGACTTCCTTCTCGCTCCTCGTCGTCGTCGTCATCATCGTCCTGCGGAACGAGGGGAGCCTGCGGGACGAGGGGAGGTGAACTTGAAGGTGGTTGGTTAGTGAGAAGGTAGAAGGGTTCTTCAGGGGGCGCAGGTGGAGGTGTAGCCCTGACTGGAGAAGGTGTGACGGTCTGCTCTGGTACTGGTTCTATTAAGGGGGTTACGAGGACGGAAGCGTCTTCTGGAGCTGTGGTTTCTGAAGGTTGGTTCTCTTCTGCTACGACGCTCTCGGGTGGATTCAGTGGGAGAATCACGGTGGGTTCCGACGGGTCGTCCCTGTGGGCTGTTGCATCGGCAGGTCTGGGCCGCGTCGCAGAAGCCTTCGCATCCTTGCTCTTCTTGACCGCCATGTAAGGCAGGACCGCCTGAGTGGGCTTGCTGCCGGGCCTCCCTTGTTTGACGGGCTTGTTGGCCGGGGAGGTGGGCGGGGTTTGTCTGAGCAGGGGTTTTGCGGCAGGACGAGGCCACGACGGAGCCTCCGTCTTCTTGGCCGGAGCAGGTCTGGGCGGCTGCAGGGGTTTGGTCTGAGCCGCGGCGTGACTCGAGCCTTTGGACGACGGCTTCGGTAAAGAAGTCGAGTTGTTCGTGGCTGCAGGTTTAGAAAGTTCAGGCTTCTTGTTCAGAGCCGTCCTCGGTGCCGCCGCCGGTCTCTTGGCAGCAGGTGCTTGACGGACATCTGTGGGTAAAGAAACCATAGATCGTGAACAAGTCATTCAAAAAATGTTTTTAAATAAAAAAATGTTTTCAAATAAGATGTTGAAATTTGAAATATTTTGTTAATAGTTTGAACTTTAGTTGAATAAAAGAAATGTTGGTCTAATAGAGTCTCCAGACAAAACCAACAGAGCCCAGAGCTACTGGATCCTCATCACATGATCCTCTGTGTGGCTCATGATTGGCTGAAGGTTTGATCAATATAGAAATAATTTCATTTGATTTATAAATAAAAATTCATTAAAGTCATCAAAACATTTTAATTATTTTCACACCAGGAAATTAATAATTCCAGTAAATCAAGTTGTTAGTCTCTAAGACTTTGGTTTAAGTTCAATTTAAAACCAAAGTTGTGAGAATAACTAGAGACTTGAAAAAGTTAAAAACTCCTGATAACACGTTTAAAAGAATTCTCTGATGTTTCTTCGTTGCTCGACACAAACCTTTCCTGGCATCTCTGGGCGGCTGTGCTGCTGCGCTCCTGCAGCTAGGGGGCGCTGTGGAGGCTCTCACTACAGCAGTCCTGGCAGCGGTTGTGGCTCCGGGTCTGGATGAAGGTCCAGATGATTGAGTCGACGCAGGCCTGGACAGAGACACGAGTTCAAATCATGAATCAATGACATTCAAGGGTTTCGTGATCAGAAACTTCAAGTCAAAGTCAAGTATTTCCATGAAGTCGTTTCATGAAGTCGTTCATCTTTAAAAAGTGTGAAGAAATCTTAAATGACATACATAACTACGGTTCTATGAATCAAGCACTGAATGTATCCATCTTATGAAGGTCGAGTGTTTAAACCAACAAAGACCCCTGATGACCCTGGATAGACTAATCTTCCTGCAGAATCTTCTCGCGAAGCCACAAGGATTCTGAGTGACAGAACGCTCTGGCGGTCATCCAGGATTCATAGAACCGTAGTTACATACGCAACTTTCGTTCCATGTCATCCTTTACTGACCGCCGGAGACGGTGCTTCAAGCACTGATGACCCGTAACAACAAAGGACGAGGAATCCCAACACATACCTCATTGAGAGGAAGCAGCGAAGTCGGGCAAAAGGACCCGACCTAATGGATGAGGAGTGGTTACGTTCACTCGATAGAACCTGAAAAAATTACTTGGTGAGGCCCATGATGATGTCCTCCAGGGGTCCCCCGCCCATGATATAGACACCACTCTAGGAGGTGCAACATCTGGTGGACTGGTGTAAACAACCTGCTTCTGAACGTCGACAAAACTAAAGAGATCTTAATAAACCTCAGAAGATCCCGACCCAGCCACAACGGTGGAGGTCGTCACAGAGGACCTCAGTTGGACACTTCACCTCCCTGGTGAAGAAAGCCCAGTAGCGCCTGCACTTCCTGAGATGTATGAGAAAGGTGTCTCTCATCCTCTCCACCTTCTGCAGAGGGACCATCTAGACCTTACTGACCAGCAGCATCTCCACCTGGTCGGGGAACTAAAAAGGCCTCAGACTGGAAGTCTCTGCAGACAGTGGTGAGGACCGCGGAGAAGATCATCAGGACACCACTCCCCCCCCCCATCCAGGACGTTGCAAAAACGAGCCCACAGAATCTGACTCCACCCCCTCCATGGACTGTTCCCTCTCCTGGCGTCTGGCAGAAGGTTCCGCAGCATTTTTAATTATATATATATATATATATATATATATATATATATAGCACTATTTTACTTTTACTTTTTTATTTAAGCCTTTTTTATGTTAATACTTTTATATACATTTATTATATGTAATATTTAAATCATTTATTTATTCCATTTACATTATATTGCTCCATCTATAACTTATTAATATTTCTACAATATTTTGTTTCTTAAACTGTTGCCAAGCAACGAAATTTCGTTTGCCAGTTTTTCACTGCTGTGTTCTTCTGTGCAATGACAATAAATGAAAGTCTAAAGTCTAAAGAGGAGTGGCACCCAGGATGGCAGATAGTCACTTCCTTTACATGCCTGGGTAATGACATCCACGATCCAGTGAGACAGTCGATGTTTGGAAAGACAGCTGAAACCTGAAACGCTTCACTGAAGCAATGGCAAGGAGAAAGGCAGTCTTAGCAGAGACCCACTGGACACAGAGCGTCGAGCACCAGGTGCAAATCCCATGTTGGGGCATGTGTGAGCGTGGGGGTCGTAATCGCCACACCCCCTTTAGAAAGAGGGACACCAGTCTGTGGGACCCCACTGTGCCATTATCCACCCGAGCATGTCGAGAGGAAATGGCTGCCACGTATACCCTCAGAGTAGCAGGGGACCGGCCACTGTCCAATAGTGACTCCAGAATCTTTGGGACTGAACAGTGTGCAGGGTCCTCATCCCGGTCTGAACACCATGCAGTAAACAGTTGCCACCTATTTGCATACTGCACCGGGTAGAAGGCGCCCTGGCTTCGACTCCTCTGTGGCTAATAGATCTACTCATGCGCTGCTGGAGATGCCCCAGATATTGAGCATCACCCCTGGATGAAGCCGCCACTCCCCCGGCGGAGGCTTGCCACGAGAGAGCAAGTCTGCAACCTGATTTCGGGTCAGGCGTGGAGCCGCCCACAACAGGAGGTCCCGGGATGCTAGTGACAGCTGTGCAGACCTGGTGGTTTATACGAGAGACAGTCGAGAAATTGTCTGAACGCACAAGCACATGTCGCCCTCTCAGGAGGGGAAGAAAGTACTGCAGGGCCATATATACACAGCCAGTAGTTCTAGAACATTGATACGCTCCGAGCGCTCTTAAGCAGAACACAGGCCCTGGGCTGTCCATTTTTGCCACACTGTGCCCTTCCCTGAGATGAAGGCATCTGTTGTGAAGGCCTCTCGACGGAATGCAACTGAATCCATCTGCACGCCTTGAAGGAGAAACGATCCCGCTCTCTACAGAGGCAACGGTGTTACACCTCGAGTCTCTGTGCCGGTGACACTTGGCATCCAAACGAAAACTGTTAAGCCACCTGTGAAGGGGACGTAGCGGCAACAGTCACTACCCACCCCCCCGAAAGAGGGGAAGGAGGATGTCTTGCTGTGGCAACAGCCGAGCCTTCATGGAGACGGTATCGTGCTCTGCAGGGGAACCAGGCAACTCTTTGTTAAGTTCAACCTGAGACGTAGTCGGGCCACAAGGGAAAGAAGGCTTGTGGTGTCCAGGGTCACCAGAGACTGGGACGGCGGACAGATGAGCCAATCGTCTGTATATGACCGGATCTTCACCTGGTAAATATCCATGGGGAAAGGGAGAGGAGCACCCTGAATGGCAAACCTCAGAAACCATGTGTGGTGTGGTGCTATGGGAACATGAAAGAAAGCATCCTTCAGGTCTATTGATGTAAAACACTCCCCTCTGCACGACTTAAAAAAAGCACTGGCCGAAGCTGAGCTTGCTGTATGTCCAACTGCAGACAAGTCAGGACCGTACGAATGATGGACTCCATTGAGCCGTCTTCAGAACCAACAGTAGAGCTGTGGGATGAAGAAGGGGAGCCCTGCTGCGTGAGAGGCTACATCCTGTGGCACCACATCCTCTCCATATTCAGCGTACTTAGTGTGAGCAAGAGCACGGCCTTCTCCAGATAAGGGTAGGTGCTAATGCTACACATAAACACGAGGACAACCGAGTCGGCACCAGTGAGAACGTGAGTGAGAACGCAGGCAAAAGGTGTCAAACAAAGGCAAGCGGTCACAATGCTAACTGCTAATGCAAGTGTCTAAGAAGATGTTTTCATAGTTGATCATGTTCAAGTGTTGAGTGACGTGTCGTGGGACGGTCAGACACAAACGCACACATGGACAGAGACGACAACAACACACACCTGCTGGTCTTTGGGATGGAGCCGCTGTCCACTCTGGCTGTGGCAGCTTTAGCAGAAGTCAATCTGCCAGCAGGAGCTTCAGGAACAAACACACCATGAGTTTGTGGTCATTCAAGGAGACTCTGACGGTACCTTGATGTCTGGAGTCGGTTCTCGGCTTCGCAGCACCGTTGGTTGTCGCGTGTTTGGTTGATGTTGTGGGTTTCTTCTCCTGGTTCTTGACTGATGGAAAACTTCTCTTGGCTTCTGTCGCGACGAGAGGTTTCGTCCTCGGCCGCGTCGCTGTGGGCGCGACCGCCAGTTTCCTGGAGGTCGTGGTCTTCCCTGAGGGGTTGGTGGTCGAGGGAACCCTTGCGGTGCGGAGCAGGGAAGCGTTTGTGTGCCGGACCTTTGACGCGACGCCCTGAGGTTTGACCTTGACCTCAGCCTCAGACTTGACGTTGGCCCCGGAAACTCCAGGTTCTGCATCACTTTCTGCTTGTTCTGATCCTGGCCCGGTTTGACCCTCTAGGTTCTCTTGAGACTGCTCTGCATCAGCTGCACCTTCCGCGGGTTCCATGTTGGACCCATCAGGTTTCATGGCCTCTGAAGGTCCTGGTCGGGTTCAAGGACCGTCGACGTCCTTGAGGAGAAACAAAGATAGAAACATTTAAAACACTTTAGTTTATCGCCAAGAGTCGTGTTGATATCACAATACAATATACTGTGATAGTGTAGTAACAAGTACATATGTGTAGTATTGTCCAGTACTTGACTCTGGTGTTGTGATAGTGTAGTAACAAGTATATATGTGTAGTATTGTCCAGTACTTGACTCTGGTGGTGTGATGGTGTAGTAACAAGTATATATGTGTAGTATTGTCCAGTACTTGACTCTGGTGGTGTGATGGTGTAGTAACAAGTATATATGTGTAGTATTGTCCAGTACTTGACTCTGGTGTTGTGATAGTGTAGTAACAAGGATATATGTGTAGTATTGTCCAGTACTTGACTCTGGTGTTGTGATAGTGTAGTAACAAGTATATATGTGTAGTATTGTCCAGTACTTGACTCTGGTGTTGTGATAGTGTAGTAACAAGTATATATGTGTAGTATTGTCCAGTACTTGACTCTGGTGTTGTGATAGTGTAGTAACAAGTATATATGTGTAGTATTGTCCAGTACTTGACTCTGGTGTTGTGATAGTGTAGTAACAAGTATATATGTGTAGTATTGTCCAGTACTTGACTCTGGTGTTGTGATAGTGTAGTAACAAGTATATATGTGTAGTATTGTCCAGTACTTGACTCTGGTGTTGTGATAGTGTAGTAACAAGTATATATGTGTAGTATTGTCCAGTACTTGACTCTGGTGTTGTGATAGTGTAGTAACAAGGATATATGTGTAGTATTGTCCAGTACTTGACTCTGGTGTTGTGATAGTGTAGTAACAAGTATATATGTGTAGTATTGTCCAGTACTTGACTCTGGTGTTGTGATGGTGTAGTAACAAGGATATATGTGTAGTATTGTCCAGTACTTGACTCTGGTGGTGTGATGGTGTAGTAACAAGTATATATGTGTAGTATTGTCCAGTACTTGACTCTGGTGGTGTGATGGTGTAGTAACAAGTATATATGTGTAGTATTGTCCAGTACTTGACTCTGGTGTTGTGATAGTGTAGTAACAAGGATATATGTGTAGTATTGTCCAGTACTTGACTCTGGTGTTGTGATAGTGTAGTAACAAGTATATATGTGTAGTATTGTCCAGTACTTGACTCTGGTGTTGTGATAGTGTAGTAACAAGTATATATGTGTAGTATTGTCCAGTACTTGACTCTGGTGTTGTGATAGTGTAGTAACAAGTATATATGTGTAGTATTGTCCAGTACTTGACTCTGGTGTTGTGATAGTGTAGTAACAAGTATATATGTGTAGTATTGTCCAGTACTTGACTCTGGTGTTGTGATAGTGTAGTAACAAGTATATATGTGTAGTATTGTCCAGTACTTGACTCTGGTGTTGTGATAGTGTAGTAACAAGTATATATGTGTAGTATTGTCCAGTACTTGACTCTGGTGTTGTGATAGTGTAGTAACAAGGATATATGTGTAGTATTGTCCAGTACTTGACTCTGGTGTTGTGATAGTGTAGTAACAAGTATATATGTGTAGTATTGTCCAGTACTTGACTCTGGTGTTGTGATGGTGTAGTAACAAGGATATATGTGTAGTATTGTCCAGTACTTGACTCTGGTGTTGTGATAGTGTAGTAACAAGGATATATGTGTAGTATTGTCCAGTACTTGACTCTGGTGTTGTGATAGTGTAGTAACAAGTATATATGTGTAGTATTGTCCAGTACTTGACTCTGGTGTTGTGATAGTGTAGTATCAAGTATATATGTGTAGTATTGTCCAGTACTTGACTCTGGTGTTGTGATAGTGTAGTAACAAGTATATGTGTAGTATTGTCCAGTACTTGACTCTGGTGTTGTGATAGTGTAGTAACAAGTATATGTGTAGTATTGTCCAGTACTTGACTCTGGTATTGTGATAGTGTAGTAACAAGTATATATGTGTAGTATTGTCCAGTACTTGACTCTGGTGTTGTGATAGTGTAGTAACAAGTATATGTGTAGTACTGTCCAGTACTTGACTCTGGTGTTGTGATAGTGTAGTAACAAGTATATATGTGTAGTATTGTCCAGTACTTGACTCTGGTGTTGTGATAGTGTAGTAACAAGGATATATGTGCAGTATTGTCCAGTACTTGACTCTGGTGTTGTGATAGTGTAGTAACAAGGATATATGTGTAGTATTGTCCAGTACTTGACTCTGGTGTTGTGATAGTGTAGTAACAAGGATATATGTGTAGTATTGTCCAGTACTTGACTCTGGTGTTGTGATAGTGTAGTAACAAGGATATATGTGCAGTATTGTCCAGTACTTGACTCTGGTGTTGTGATAGTGTAGTAACAAGGATATATGTGCAGTATTGTCCAGTACTTGACTCTGGTGTTGTGATAGTGTAGTAACAAGGATATATGTGTAGTATTGTCCAGTACTTGACTCTGGTGTTGTGATAGTGTAGTAACAAGGATATATGTGTAGTATTGTCCAGTACTTGACTCTGGTGTTGTGATAGTGTAGTAACAAGGATATATGTGCAGTATTGTCCAGTACTTGACTCTGGTGTTGTGATAGTGTAGTAACAAGTATATATGTGTAGTATTGTCCAGTACTTGACTCTGGTGTTGTGATAGTGTAGTAACAAGGATATATGTGCAGTATTGTCCAGTACTTGACTCTGGTGTTGTGATAGTGTAGTAACAAGGATATATGTGTAGTATTGTCCAGTACTTGAATTAATGTCCAAACATCAGCTTTAAAAGCTGCTGGACTCAATGTATCCTCTCGTCCTCAGTCATCATTCTTCCTTTAGCTGTGGAGGACGTAACGACTGCTGCCATCTAGAGGCCGGAAGTTTAATTGCAACACAAACAAAAGTCATGAATGTTGATTGTAAAAATGATTTTGTCTTCACTTCATTGACGTGTAAATAAAACTACGATAAACAACATAAAAAAAACAACCTGAACAATGTTAATATGTTCATGTTAATTGTAAAGAAAAATATAGTTTTGTTTTAAAAAATGAAGCAGAAAAGACTTGAGATAAAACAAATGTGATTAGAAAGTAAAACCACCTCATCATGGATGAAAGACCAAACCAGGTTGAAACACAAGAACTGCAGTAGAGTCAGGGGTCAAGGTCACGGTAGGGTCGAGCGCATTAGCTTAATTGACACTTGGAAAAAAATTCTAATGGCTTTTGAATGCGAGCGATTACAGGAAGTAGTTGCGTAACAGGAAGTGCTTGAAAGCATCGGGTGAACATCAGAAGATGTTTGTGCGACATGAAGGTGAAGAAACACAACATTCAACGACACGACAATAAAGGTCATCAACTTTATCAACTAAAACTATGATCTTATGACGAGAATTTTACATTTTAAATGTTGAAACTTTTACATTTTTCAAGCAAATATTTATTTGAATATTTTAAAACATATATTTTTTATTTTAATTCACTATAGTAACAGTACTATGCTAGTAATACCACCAGAGCATCGAGCTGTTGGATCAGTCACGTGATCATCTGTGCGTCACATGATTGGCTGAGAGTTGGATCAGTAGCTCTGAGCTCCGTTGCTTTAGTCTGGAGACTCTTGTACCAACGTTTGGATTGAATTTAAAAGATTAAGAATCAAAGATATTGTTGGAATGAAAATATAAAAACATTCAAAGTAATTCCTTAAAATGTGATAAAAAAAACAGATATTTATCAATTATTCAGATTCAACCTTTGAATTCTTCAAACGATCTTTATTTAAAAACATGTGATGACAGTAACAAATGTTGTGAATGTTGTGAGTCAAGAATCTTGTTCCTCGTACATGACGACACACTTCAAACATGTTCGAGCGTCAACTCATGATCACATGACAGGAAGTGTGACCTCTGACCTCCAGTAACCACAGCTGTCAGAGGGAAAGATGGAGGCGTCACTCGTGTTTTTGACTTCATCGTATTTTATGGTCTTTTACTTTTATTCATTTTCAATAAATATGTAAACATTCACAGTTTTTTCATGTTTGTGTTGCAGCTAAACCTCCGGCCTCTAGATGGCAGCAGTTGTTACGTCCTCAACAGCTAAAGGAAGAATGATGACTGAGGACGAGAGGATACAGTGAGTCCAGCAGCTTTTAAAGCTGATGTTTGGACATATTTTGTTATTTTGTTAATGTGAAGGGATTTTATGTTTTGAACGGTCGTTGATTGATTATGAGTAGAGTTAGTTAATTATGAGAAGGGGTAGTTAGTAATGAGTAGAGTTAGTTATTAATGAGTAGAGTTAGTTAGTAATGAGTAGAGTTAGTTAGTAATGAGTAAAGTTAGTTAATTATGAGAAGGGGTAGTTAGTAATGAGTAGAGTTAGTTAGTAATGAGTAGAGTTAGTTAGTAATGAGTAGAGTTAGTTAGTAATGAGTAGAGTTAGTTAATTATGAGAAGGGGTAGTTAGTAATGAGTAGAGTTAGTTAGTAATGAGTAGAGTTAGTTAATTATGAGAAGGGGTAGTTAGTAATGAGTAGAGTTAGTTAGTAATGAGTAGAGTTAGTTAGTAATGAGTAGAGTTAGTTAGTAATGAGTAAAGTTAGTTAATTATGAGAAGGGGTAGTTAGTAATGAGTAGAGTTAGTTAGTAATGAGTAGAGTTAGTTAGTAATGAGTAGTTAGTTAATTATGAGAAGGGGTAGTTAGTAATGAGTAGAGTTAGTTAGTAATGAGTAGAGTTAGTTAGTAATGAGTAGAGTTAGTTAGTAATGAGTAGAGTTAGTTAGTAATGAGTAGAGTTAGTTAATTATGAGAAGGGTTAGTTAGTAATGAGTAGAGTTAGTTAGTAATGAGTAGAGTTAGTTAGTAATGAGTAGAGTTAGTTAATTATGAGAAGGGGTAGTTAGTAATGAGTAGAGTTAGTTAGTAATGAGTAGAGTTAGTTAGTGATGAGTAGAGTTAGTTAATTATGAGAAGGGGTAGTTAGTAATGAGTAGAGTTAGTTAGTAATGAGTAGAGTTAGTTAATTATGAGAAGGGTTAGTTAGTAATGAGTAGAGTTAGTTAGTAATGAGTAGAGTTAGTTAGTAATGAGTAGAGTTAGTTAGTAATGAGTAGAGTTAGTTAGTAATGAGTAGAGTTAGTTAATTATGAGAAGGGTTAGTTAGTAATGAGTAGAGTTAGTTAGTAATGAGTACAGTTATTAATGAGTATAGTTAGTTATGAGTATGGTTAGTTAGTTTTGAGAAGGGTTAGTGATGAGTATAGTTAGTGATGAGTATAGTTAGTAATGAGTAGAGTTAGTAATGAGTAGAGTTGGTTAGTTATGAATGGAGTTAGTTATAGTAGTTTGTTCCTCCGACGATTATTAAATTAAACCAGATTTTAATTTGGGCTGAATTTAATTTTCTTGTTTTATGTTTAATGGATTTTGTGAGTTTTATTTGAAGTGAAGGCTCTTGAAGGTTGTGAGGCGTGTTCTCTCATATGTTTGTTAGCGTGTAACTCCTGCAGTAACACGTCAACATGCTCAGGGTTGATCGAGATTCACTGACGTGACGCCATCGTCTGGAGGACGAGGATTAACGGTAACCAGGCGACGACAGTGTTGTGTACAATGGGCGACAGTTAAATATTGTCCAGAGACGTCATGTTTGTACTTAATATTTGTTCTCCCTCGTGCCAGAGAAGTATGTTTATATACTTCATGTATTTAAGAGTTTGTTTAACGTCTTCACTGCAGTGTTTACTTGTGTAGTTATTGTCGTCATTATTGTGCGTCATCGCTTGAAAACATTTGATTCTGAATCCGATCGTGAATAGAAACGACGACTGAATCGTGTTACGATCCATTTTAAATTCTACTTCATGCACGCTCTGCCCTCTACAGGCCGTCAGTAGAGGGCAGAGCACACGTTCATAGAACCAGGGTTACGACTCAAATGAATACAAACGTGTCTGTATTATACCTTTAAACGCATGTTCTACTACATTAGTAATCGATCAAAACACCAGACATTAGCAATCGATCAAAACACCAGACATTAGCAATCGATCAAAACATCAGACATTAGCAATCGATCAAAACACCAGACATTAGCAATCGATCAAAACACCAGACATTAGCAATTGATCAAAACACCAGACATTAGCAATCGATCAAAACACCAGACATTAGTAATCGATCAAAACACCGGACATTAGCAATCGATCAAAACACCAGACATTAGCAATCGATCAAAACACCAGACATTAGCAATCGATCAAAACACCAGACATTAGCAATCGATCAAAACACCAGACATTAGCAATCGATCAAAACATCAGACATTAGCAATCGATCAAAACACCAGACATTAGCAATCGATCAAAACACCAGACATCAGTAATCGATCAAAACACCAGACATTAGTAATCGATCAAAACACCAGACATTAGTAATCGATCAAAACACCAGATATTAGCAATCGATCAAAACACCAGACATTAGCAATCGATCAAAACACCAGACATTAGCAATCGATCAAAACACCAGACATTAGCAATCGATCAAAACACCAGACATTAGCAATCGATCAAAACACCAGACATCAGTAATCGATCAAAACACCAGACATTAGCAATCGATCAAAACACCAGACATTAGCAATCGATCAAAACATCAGACATTAGCAATCGATCAAAACACCAGACATTAGCAATCGATCAAAACACCAGACATTAGCAATCGATCAAAACACCAGACATCAGTAATCGATCAAAACACCAGACATTAGCAATCGATCAAAACACCAGACATCAGTAATCGATCAAAACACCAGACATTAGCAATCGATCAAAACACCAGACATCAGTAATCGATCACAGAGTCATGACTGTCAATCATTTATGGAGAGAAATGTTTTTATCTCCTGGTGTTTGACGACGAGTTAATGGTTAAACAGCAAATGTTGTATTGAGTCACTCTACAAGTAATTACCCATCATGCCTTTCACCAGATCCTCCTCTCTTCAGCCCAAACAAAGAGTCAAAATGATGTTTATACTCCAGAGGTTGAGTGACAGCTCAGGGTCGAGCCAGATGGACGTTAATCCGTCGCACAACTGACGAGCAGACGCACAACTGACGAGCAGACGCACAACTGACGAGCAGACGCACAACTGATGAGCAGACGCACAACTGACGAGCAGACGCACAACTGACAAGCAGACGCACAACTGACGAGCAGACGCACAACTGACGAGCAGACGCACAACTGATGAGCAGACGCACAACTGACAAGCAGACGCACAACTGACGAGCAGACGCACAAACCATCGACACTGATCTGATCCAGCAGCTCCTTCATCAACAAACAAACTGATTTATTAAATTTAAAAACCTTCTATCGGGTCAAAACTTGTGTCATGTGACTCGGGTCACATGACTCAGGTTGGAACATTTTAATTGTTTTTAATTGAATTCTATCGTTTCTAAATTCAAAGGTTACATCGTTTTAAAGATAAATTAATAAAAAAAATGTACTTTTACACCAAATGCGATGAAAGAATCTGAGCTCTGTTGCTTTGGTCTGAAGACTCTTTTACACCAACATTTATATGGAATTAAAAACACTATGAATTAAAGAATATTGAATTAAGAAAATGTACTTTTTACTTATTGGAATTAAAATATCAAATTATATGTAAAAACAATTGTATTAATGTTTTAAATTCAACTAAAACAATTTTTTCAATTTTTCAACAAATAATAATTAAAAGTATTTAAAGTTTGTGCGACAAAAACAACCAGATTGACGTCTTTACACAACTTTTATAACGAGGAAGTGAAAAGACGACCCCAGTGACCTTCAGTCGATCACGAGGAAGAGAAACTAAAACAAACATGAAATAATAATAAATCTTATCTAAAGATAAACATGATTCTTCGTCACCAGTGACCCTTGAACTCTTGAGCAACACATGAGTGACTCAGCAACTGAACCCCGACTCAGCAACTAACTAAACCATGACTCAGCAACTAACTAAACCATGACTCAGCAACTAACTAAACCACGACTCAGCAACTAACTAAACCACGACTCAGCAACTAACTAAACCACGACTCAGCAACTAACTAAACCATGACTCAGCAACTAACTAAACCACGACACAGCAACTAACTAAACCACGACTCAGCAACTAACTAAAGCAACAAACCACGACGCAGCAACTAACTAAACCACGACTCAGCAACTAACTAAAGCAACAAACCATGACTCAGCAACTAACTAAACCACGACTCAGCAACTAACTAAACCACGACTCAGCAACTAACTAAAGCAACAAACCATGACACAGCAACTAACTAAACCACGACTCAGCAACTAACTAAACCACGACACAGCAACTAACTAAACCACGACACAGCAACTAACTAAACCACGACTCACCAACTAACTAAACCATGACTCAGCAACTAACTAAACCACGACACAGCAACTAACTAAACCACGACTCAGCAACTAATTAAAGCAACAAACCACGACGCAGCAACTAACTAAACCACGACTCAGCAACTAACTAAACCATGACTCAGCAACTAACTAAACCACGACTCAGCAACTAACTAAACCACGACTCAGCAACTAACTAAACCACGACTCAGCAACTAACTAAAGCAACAAACCATGACTCAGCAACTAACTAAACCACGACTCAGCAACTAACTAAACCACGACTCAGCAACTAACTAAAGCAACAAACCACGACTCAGCAACTAACTAAACCATGACTCAGCAACTAACTAAACCACGACACAGCAACTAACTAAACCACGACTCAGCAACTAACTAAACCACGACACAGCAACTAACTAAACCACGACTCAGCAACTAATTAAAGCAACAAACCACGACGCAGCAACTAACTAAACCAAGACTCAGCAACTAACTAAACCACGACTCAGCAACTAACTAAACCACGACTCAGCAACTAACTAAACCATGACTCAGCAACTAACTAAAGCAACAAACCACGACTCAGCAACTAACTAAAGCAACAAACCATGACGCAGCAACTAACTAAACCACGACTCAGCAACTAACTTACTAAACCACGACTCAGCAACTAACTAAACCATGACTCAGCAACTAACTAAACCATGACTCAGCAACTAACTAAACCACGACTGAGCAACTAACTAAACCACGACTCAGCAACTAACTAAACCACGACTCAGCAACTAGCTAAAGCAACAAACCACGACTCAGCAACTAACTAAAGCAACAAACCATGACGCAGCAACTAACTAAACCACGACTCAGCAACTAACTAAACCATGACTCAGCAACTAACTAAAGCAACAAACCATGACTCAGCAACTAACTAAACCACGACTCAGCAACTAACTTACTAAACCACGACTCAGCAACTAACTAAACCATGACTCAGCAACTAACTTACTAAACCACGACTCAGCAAGAAGGTTGATGGTTCCATTCCAGGCCCAGCCTTTCTATGTTGAAGTATGTTCTCGTGAGTTTACTCCGGTTTCCTCCCACAGTCTAAACACATGCAGAGGTTGATGGAGAACTTGTAGGTGTGAGTGTGTGTGTGAAAGGTTGTGTGTCTTTGTGTGTCCTGAGACGGACTGGCGTCCTGTCCAGGGTGTCCCCTGCCTCTCGCCCTGTGATACTGGGACAGACTCCAGTCTCCTGTGACCTTGATGTCATTAAATAGAATCTAATAAATACAATCTTTTTATAACGACTGGAGAACAAACTGGTTTTGAAGCAACAAACGTGAGAAGCTCCTGGTGACCCCAGTGTTGGAGGGGAGGAGGTCTGAGGGTCTGAGGGTCTGAAGGTCTGAGGAGGATCTGAGGGTCTGAAGGTCTGAGGGTCTGAGGGTCTGAGGATCTGAAGGTCTGAAGGTCTGAGGAGGATCTGAGGGTCTGAAGGTCTGAGGGTCTGAGGGTCTGAGGATCTGAAGGTCTGAGGGTCTGAGGAGGATCTGAGGGTCTGAAGGTCTGAGGGTCTGAGGATCTGAAGGTCTGAGGGTCTGAGGAGGATCTGAGGGTCTGAGGAGGATCTGAGGGTCTGAGGATCTGAAGGTCTGAGGAGGATCTGAGGGTCTGAGGGTCTGAAGGTCTGAGGAGGATCTGAGGGTCTGAGGAGGATCTGAGGGTCTGAGGATCTGAAGGTCTGAGGAGGGTCTGAGGGTCTGAAGGTCTGAAGAGGGTCTGAGGGTCTGAAGGTCTGAGGATCTGAAGGTCCGAGGAAGATCTGAGGAGGATCTGAAGGTCTGAGGGTCTGAGGAGGATCTGAGGGTCTGAGGATCTGAGGGTCTGAAGGTCTGAGGGTCTGAGGAGGATCTGAGGGTCTGAAGGTCTGAGGATCTGAGGATCTGAAGGTCTGAGGATCTGAATGTCTGAGGAGGATCTGAGGGTCTGAGGGTCTGAAGGTCTGAGGAGGATCTGAGGGTCTGAGGATCTGAGGGTCTGAAGAGGATCTGAGGGTCTGAGGGTCTGAAGGTCTGAGGGTCTGAGGATCTGAAGGTCTGAGGGTCTGAGGATCTTCAACAACATGAGTCTCTGGAGGATCAAACATGACTCATCAGACATCATTGATCCATCGATCCACAAACTAGTGAGTCTCGTGCATGTTCAGGGAGAACACATACACACACACACACACACGCACACACACACACATACACACACACACACACACACACACACACGCGCACACTCTCACACGCACACAAACAAACAAACGCACACAGACACACACACACACACGCACACTCTCTCACACGCACACAAACAAACAAACAAACGCACACGCACACAGACACACACACACACACACACACACACACACACACACACACACACACACACACACACACACAAACAAACACACACACAAACACACACGAGCATCAGCTTCAGATCGAAGACACAAAAATGGCGCTTCTTTATATCAAAGTCTGTTTGTACCGTTTCAACGTCGTCCGCACGAGCCTGAGCACGAACCCGTCGGTGCCGCCGAACCTCGGTTCCGAGCAGGTGGAGCGAGAGAAGCGAAGAAGAAGAAGAAGAAGAAGAGAAGGAGGAGAAGAAGAAGAAGAGAAGCTCGTTGTGTCGCTTCTTGAATGATGGACGTGAGGAGGGAGGAGGGGGCGGGGCGTCGCTTAGAAAGACTCGCGCGCAGCCAATCAGCGCCGAGCCCACGCTGATTATGCAAAACACGCGTGACGTCACGCCGAGGCTGAGCTCAGCACCTGCCAGTGACGTCATTATTCATCGACGGACGCGTTTGAAATGTCTTTAAAAAAACATTCATTTAAACATTTTTGTTTTTGGAAACGTTTTAAACAATTAAACATTTTTTTAAATAAAAGTATCAATAAAACAAGTTTTTTCTTTTTCTTTTTCTTTTCTTCTCTTTCTCGTGTTTTCTGTTCATTAAAAACATTCTTTTATTTTGAAAAGAAACCAAAAGTGTAAGAAAATACTTTTTTTAATCAAATCATGTTTATTTTTTCACATCAAAACTTTTCTATTATTTTATCTTTTATTTTGAACCAAATCAACCTTTTTTTCTTTGAAAATATGTTTAAATCATAATTTGAATTAAAGTTAAATCTTTTGAAAACAAATAAACATAATAAAATAAAAACAAGTTTCTCTGTTTATTTTAATTCTTTAAAGATTCATTTCTTCAGTCAAACGACTTGAAACGTTTGAAACCCTTGCAGGAGCCGAGGTCACAAGTGTGTAGCTTCAGTGTGTAGTAGCTTCAGTGTGTAGTAGCTTCAGTGTGTTGTGTAGCTTCAGTGTGTTGTGTAGCTTCAGTGTGTAGTAGCTTCAGTGTGTAGTAGCTTCAGTGTGTAGTAGCTTCAGTGTGTAGTAGCTTCAGTGTGTAGTAGCTTCAGTGTGTTGTGTAGCTTCAGTGTGTTGTAGCTTCAGTGTGTAGTAGCTTCAGTGTGTTGTGTAGCTTCAGTGTGTTGTAGCTTCAGTGTGTAGTAGCTTCAGTGTGTTGTGTAGCTTCAGTGTGTAGTAGCTTCAGTGTGTAGTAGCTTCAGTGTGTAGTAGCTTCAGTGTGTTGTGTAGCTTCAGTGTGTTGTGTAGCTTCAGTGTGTTGTAGCTTCAGTGTGTAGTAGCTTCAGTGTGTAGTAGCTTCAGTGTGTAGTAGCTTCAGTGTGTAGTAGCTTCAGTGTGTTGTGTAGCTTCAGTGTGTAGTAGCTTCAGTGTGTAGTAGCTTCAGTGTGTTGTGTAGCTTCAGTGTGTAGTAGCTTCAGTGTGTAGTAGCTTCAGTGTGTAGTAGCTTCAGTGTGTTGTGTAGCTTCAGTGTGTAGTAGCTTCAGTGTGTAGTAGCTTCAGTGTGTAGTAGCTTCAGTGTGTAGTGTAGCTTCAGTGTGTAGTAGCTTCAGTGTGTAGTAGCTTCAGTGTGTAGTAGCTTCAGTGTGTAGTAGCTTCAGTGTGTAGTGTAGCTTCAGTGTGTAGTAGCTTCAGTGTGTAGTAGCTTCAGTGTGTAGTAGCTTCAGTGTGTTGTGTAGCTTCAGTGTGTAGTAGCTTCAGTGTGTAGTAGCTTCAGTGTGTAGTAGCTTCAGTGTGTTGTGTGGCTTCAGTGTGTAGTAGCTTCAGTGTGTAGTAGCTTCAGTGTGTTGTGTAGCTTCAGTGTGTTGTGTAGCTTCAGTGTGTTGTAGCTTCAGTGTGTAGTAGCTTCAGTGTGTAGTAGCTTCAGTGTGTAGTAGCTTCAGTGTGTTGTGTAGCTTCAGTGTGTAGTAGCTTCAGTGTGTAGTAGCTTCAGTGTGTTGTGTAGCTTCAGTGTGTAGTAGCTTCAGTGTGTAGTAGCTTCAGTGTGTAGTAGCTTCAGTGTGTAGTGTAGCTTCAGTGTGTAGTAGCTTCAGTGTGTAGTAGCTTCAGTGTGTAGTAGCTTCAGTGTGTTGTGTAGTGTAGCTTCAGTGTGTTGTGTAGCTTCAGTGTGTAGTGTAGCTTCAGTGTGTTGTGTAGTGTAGCTTCAGTGTGTTGTGTTGTGTAGCTTCAGTGTGTTGTGTTGTGTAGCTTCAGTGTGTTGTAGCTTCAGTGTGTTGTGTAGCTTCAGTGTGTTGTGTAGCTTCAGTGTGTTGTGTAGCTTCAGTGTGTTGTGTAGCTTCAGTGAGTTGTGTAGCTTCAGTGAGTTGTGTAGCTTCAGTGTGTTGTGTAGCTTCAGTGTGTTGTGTAGCTTCAATGTGTTGTGTAGCTTCAGTGTGTAGTAGCTTCAGTGTGTAGTAGCTTCAGTGTGTTGTGTAGCTTCAGTGTGTTGTGTAGCTTCAGTGTGTTGTGTAGCTTCAGTGTGTTGTGTGGCTTCAGTGAGTTGTGTAGCTTCAGTGAGTTGTGTAGCTTCAGTGTGTTGTGTAGCTTCAGTGTGTTGTGTAGCTTCAGTGTGTTGTGTAGCTTCAGTGTGTAGTAGCTTCAGTGTGTTGTGTAGCTTCAGTGTGTTGTGTAGCTTCAGTGTGTTGTGTAGCTTCAGTGTGTTGTGTAGCTTCAGTGTGTTGTAGCTTCAGTGTGTTGTGTAGCTTCAGTGTGTTGTGTAGCTTCAGTGTGTTGTGTGGCTTCAGTGTGTTGTGTGGCTTCAGTGTGTTGTAGCTTCAGTGTGTTGTGTAGCTTCAGTGTGTTGTGTAGCTTCAGTGTGTTGTGTAGCTTCAGTGTGTTGTGTGGCTTCAGTGTGTTGTGTGGCTTCAGTGTGTTGTGTGGCTTCAGTGTGTTGTGTAGCTTCAGTGTGTTGTAGCTTCAGTGTGTTGTGTAGCTTCAGTGTGTTGTGTAGCTTCAGTGTGTTGTGTAGCTTCAGTGTGTTGTGTAGCTTCAGTGTGTTGTGTAGCTTCAGTGTGTTGTGTAGCTTCAGTGTGTTGTGTAGCTTCAGTGTGTTGTGTAGCTTCAGTGTGTTGTGTAGCTTCAGTGTGTTGTGTAGCTTCAGTGTGTTGTGTAGCTTCAGTGTGTTGTGTAGCTTCAGTGTGTTGTGTAGCTTCAGTGTGTTGTGTAGCTTCAGTGTGTTGTGTAGCTTCAGTGTGTTGTGTAGCTTCAGTGTGTTGTGTAGCTTCAGTGAGTTGTGTAGCTTCAGTGTGTTGTGTAGCTTCAGTGTGTTGTGTAGCTTCAGTGTGTTGTGTAGCTTCAGTGTGTTGTGTAGCTTCAGTGTGTTGTGTAGCTTCAGTGTGTTGTGTAGCTTCAGTGTGTTGTGTAGCTTCAGTGAGTTGTGTAGCTTCAGTGTGTTGTGTAGCTTCAGTGTGTTGTGTAGCTTCAGTGTGTTGTGTAGCTTCAGTGAGTTGTGTAGCTTCAGTGTGTTGTGTAGCTTCAGTGAGTTGTGTAGCTTCAGTGTGTTGTGTAGCTTCAGTGTGTTGTGTAGCTTCAGTGAGTTGTGTAGCTTCAGTGAGTTGTGTAGCTTCAGTGTGTTGTGTAGCTTCAGTGTGTTGTGTAGCTTCAGTGAGTTGTGTAGCTTCAGTGAGTTGTGTAGCTTCAGTGTGTTGTGTAGCTTCAGTGAGTTGTGTAGCTTCAGTGTGTTGTGTAGCTTCAGTGTGTTGTGTAGCTTCAGTGTGTTGTAGCTTCAGTGTGTTGTGTAGCTTCAGTGAGTTGTGTAGCTTCAGTGTGTTGTGTAGCTTCAGTGAGTTGTGTAGCTTCAGTGTGTTGTGTAGCTTCAGTGTGTTGTGTAGCTTCAGTGTGTTGTGTAGCTTCAGTGTGTTGTAGCTTCAGTGTGTTGTGTAGCTTCAGTGTGTTGTGTAGCTTCAGTGTGTTGTGTAGCTTCAGTGTGTTGTGTAGCTTCAGTGTGTTGTGTAGCTTCAGTGTGTTGTGTAGCTTCAGTGTGTTGTGTAGCTTCAGTGTGTTGTGTAGCTTCAGTGTGTTGTGTAGCTTCAGTGTGTTGTGTAGCTTCAGTGTGTTGTGTAGCTTCAGTGTGTTGTAGCTTCAGTGTGTTGTGTAGCTTCAGTGTGTTGTGTAGCTTCAGTGTGTTGTGTAGCTTCAGTGTGTTGTGTAGCTTCAGTGTGTTGTGTAGCTTCAGTGTGTTGTGTAGCTTCAGTGTGTTGTGTAGCTTCAGTGTGTTGTGTAGCTTCAGTGTGTTGTGTAGCTTCAGTGTGTTGTGTAGCTTCAGTGTGTTGTGTAGCTTCAGTGTGTTGTGTAGCTTCAGTGTGTTGTAGCTTCAGTGTGTTGTGTAGCTTCAGTGTGTTGTGTAGCTTCAGTGTGTTGTGTAGCTTCAGTGTGTTGTGTAGCTTCAGTGTGTTGTGTAGCTTCAGTGTGTTGTGTAGCTTCAGTGTGTTGTGTAGCTTCAGTGTGTTGTGTAGCTTCAGTGTGTTGTGTAGCTTCAGTGTGTTGTGTAGCTTCAGTGTGTTGTGTAGCTTCAGTGTGTTGTGTAGCTTCAGTGTGTTGTGTAGCTTCAGTGTGTTGTGTAGCTTCAGTGTGTTGTGTAGCTTCAGTGTGTTGTAGCTTCAGTGTGTTGTGTAGCTTCAGTGTGTTGTGTAGCTTCAGTGTGTTGTGTAGCTTCAGTGTGTAGTAGCTTCAGTGTGTTGTGTAGCTTCAGTGTGTTGTGTAGCTTCAGTGTGTTGTGTGGCTTCAGTGTGTTGTGTAGCTTCAGTGTGTTGTGTAGCTTCAGTGTGTTGTGTAGCTTCAGTGTGAGTCTCAACACAACAATAGCAGTTGAAGGTCTTTTGTTCACGAACAGCTGCAGACAAAAAGCAGAAGAAAAGACAGAAGTTCGAGTCTCGTCTGAAACCAGAAGAATCTTCTTCTAAACAGCTGCACAAACACAACTTTCCTCATAAACAAACACAACTTTCCTCATAAACAAACACAACTTTCCTCATAAACAAACACAACTTTCCTCATAAACAAACACAACTTTCCTCATAAACAAACACAACTTTCCTCATAAACAAACACAACTTTCCTCATAAACAAACACAACTTTCCTCATAAACAAACACAACTTTCCTCATAAACAAACACAACTTTCCTCATAAACAAACACAACTTTCCTCATAAACAAACACAACTTTCCTCATAAACAAACACAACTTTCCTCATAAACAAACACAACTTTCCTCGTAAACAAACACACAAAGATCAAAGTGGACGTTCGTGTCGATCCTTTGATCTTCTGTTCATAGTTCGAGTGAAAATATTAAACCATAGTTTCATCAAAACATTTATTATTTGAAATAATTAAATTCAATAAACTTTATTTTGAAAAGTTCAATTGATTTTAATTTTTTTTTTTTCTTTAAATATTTTCTAAATCAAAGTTTATTTTTTTCTTAGAATTTCAAACTGTATTTTTAAAAAATGAATTCATTAAAAACATTTAAATTTATTATTCAATTAAAAATCAACATTAAAAAAGTATTTTATTGATTCACTTCCATCGTTTAAATATTTATTTTCAGGAGGAAATGACGTCTTAATGTGAGAAAAGTGTTTGATTGACAGGTGTTTGACGTACTTTATGAAGAGCAACAGGAAATGACGTCATTCTGACGCTTCAAACCGTTCTTAACGTTCAGTTCCAGACTTGACGAGTTTTAAAGCGACTCACGCGCTCCCTCTGCTGGCGAGGTCTGGCGTCACACTAAACGTTCGACTGATCCCACGTGTGGTCATAATGTTTCGGTCAACAACAAATAAAAACTTCTTGAGACGAATGAGAAAGTTTTATCTACAGAGAAGAAAAAAAACATGTTTATAATAAAATGTCATCAACAATCATCTTGAACCGTCAGATGACGACACCTGTCAATCAACGTCTGGTCGTCACGGCGACGCGTCGTGTTGTGCGAGCGAGTTAGAGCGGCAGACGAACATGTTCACGCAGAAGACATCTTTGGATGTTCTTCGAGTTCCTGGAGTCTCTGTCGGTCCTAAGGTCAGCGGGAGCCCCCTTGATTGGACCTCTGACCTTTGACCCGTGAATATCCCAAACATGCATAAAGATCCGAAACAATAGAGCGTTTGTTCAGGTGGTTCCTGGTCTTGTTCAGGTGGTTTGGTCTTGTTCAGGTGGTTCCTGGTCTTGTTCAGGTGGTTCCTGGTTCTTCTCCAGCAGGTCCAGGACAACATAGCAGCTCCGGCAGCGCACGCCACCCGAGAGGTCGTGACCCCACAGTAAAGGTCACAGAGGTCGACCTCAGTTCACCAGCAGCGCGTCTTCGTACGTCGTCGTCCTAGGAAACACACCTGAAGTATTTATACTTTGAAAATACTACAGTATTAAAATACACTCGTGTGATAATGAATGGTTTGCATCTGATCGATGAGGTTTGATTGACACCTGTGATGACTGACACCTGTGATGATTGACACCTGTGATGACTGACACCTGTGATGACTGACACCTGTGATGACTGACACCTGTGATGACTGACACCTGTGATGATTGACACCTGTGATGACTGACACCTGTGATGACTGACACCTGTGATGACTGACACCTGTGATGACTGACACCTGTGATGACTGACACCTGTGATGATTGACACCTGTGATGACTGACACCTGTGATGACTGACACCTGTGATGACTGACACCTGTGATGATTGACACCTGTGATGACTGACACCTGTGATGACTGACACCTGTGATGATTGACACCTGTGATGACTGACACCTGTGATGACTGACACCTGTGATGACTGACACCTGTGATGACTGACACCTGTGATGACTGACACCTGTGATGATTGACACCTGTGATGACTGACACCTGTGATGATTGACACCTGTGATGATTGACACCTGTGATGACTGACACCTGTGATGACTGACACCTGTGATGATTGACACCTGTGATGACTGACACCTGTGATGATTGACACCTGTGATGATTGACACCTGTGATGACTGACACCTGTGATGATTGACACCTGTGATGATTGACACCTGTGATGACTGACACCTGTGATGACTGACACCTGTGATGACTGACACCTGTGATGACTGACACCTGTGATGACTGACACCTGTGATGACTGACACCTGTGATGACTGACACCTGTGATGACTGACACCTGTGATGATTGACACCTGTGATGACTGACACCTGTGATGACTGACACCTGTGATGATTGACACCTGTGATGACTGACACCTGTGATGATTGACACCTGTGATGACTGACACCTGTGATGATTGACACCTGTGATGATTGACACCTGTGATGACTGACACCTGTGATGACTGACACCTGTGATGACTGACACCTGTGATGACTGACACCTGTGATGACTGACACCTGTGATGACTGACACCTGTGATGATTGACACCTGTGATGACTGACACCTGTGATGACTGACACCTGTGATGATTGACACCTGTGATGACTGACACCTGTGATGATTGACACCTGTGATGACTGACACCTGTGATGACTGACACCTGTGATGATTGACACCTGTGATGACTGACACCTGTGATGACTGACACCTGTGATGACTGACACCTGTGATGACTGACACCTGTGATGATTGACACCTGTGATGATTGACACCTGTGATGACTGACACCTGTGATGACTGACACCTGTGATGACTGACACCTGTGATGACTGACACCTGTGATGATTGACACCTGTGATGACTGACACCTGTGATGACTGACACCTGTGATGATTGACACCTGTGATGACTGACACCTGTGATGATTGACACCTGTGATGACTGACACCTGTGATGACTGACACCTGTGATGATTGACACCTGTGATGACTGACACCTGTGATGACTGACACCTGTGATGACTGACACCTGTGATGACTGACACCTGTGATGACTGACACCTGTGATGATTGACACCTGTGATGACTGACACCTGTGATGACTGACACCTGTGATGACTGACACCTGTGATGACTGACACCTGTGATGACTGACACCTGTGATGACTGACACCTGTGATGACTGACACCTGTGATGATTGACACCTGTGATGACTGACACCTGTGATGATTGACACCTGTGATGATTGACACCTGTGATGACTGACACCTGTGATGACTGACACCTGTGATGATTGACACCTGTGATGATTGACACCTGTGATGACTGACACCTGTGATGACTGACACCTGTGATGATTGACACCTGTGATGACTGACACCTGTGATGACTGACACCTGTGATGACTGACACCTGTGATGACTGACACCTGTGATGACTGACACCTGTGATGATTGACACCTGTGATGATTGACGGCTCTCACCTGTCGCAGCAGCAGAACACGGAACACGGAGATGTTTCCAAACCTCGGAACTTCCCAGAGTTCGGAGCATCAGTGCATTCAGCGATGAAGGCGTGAAGGTCTGTGATGTGGAGCGACTCCTGGGTTTGTTGCTGCAGGATAGTTACACAATATTAGTGTATACTTATATATATAGATGAGAACAGAGAACACAGTGCAATTATATATATAGATAAGAACATAGAACACAGTGCAATTATATATATAGATGAGAACATAGAACACAGTGCAATTATATATATAGATAAGAACATAGAACACAGATCAATTATATATATAGATAAGAACATAGAACACAGTGCAATTATATATATAGATAAGAACATAGAACACAGTGCAATTATATATATAGATAAGAACATAGAACACAGTGCAATTATATATATAGATAAGAACATAGAACACAGTGCAATTATATATAGATAAGAACATAGAACAAAGTGCAATTATATATATAGATAAGAACATAGAACACAGTGCAATTATATATATAGATAAGAACATAGAACAAGATCAATTATATATATAGATAAGAACATAGAACACAGATCAATTAAATATATAGATAAGAACATAGAACAAAGATCAATTAAATATATAGATAAGAACATAGAACAAAGATCAATTATATATATAGATAAGAACATAGAACACAGTGCAATTATATATATAGATAAGAACATAGAACAAAGTGCAATTATATATATAGATAAGAACATAGAACACAGTGCAATTATATATATAGATAAGAACATAGAACACAGTGCAATTATATATATAGATAAAACATAGAACACAGTGCAATTATATATATAGATAAGAACATAGAACAAAGATCAATTAAATATATAGATAAGAACATAGAACAAAGATCAATTAAATATATAGATAAGAATATAGTACAAAGTTCAATTGAATATATAGATAAGAACATAGAACACAGAGCATTTAAATATATAGATAAGAACATAGAACAAAGATCAATTATATATATAGATAAGAACATAGAACACAGATCAATTATATATATAGATGAGAACATAGAACAAAGAGCAATTATATATATAGATAAGAACATAGAACACAGATCAATTATATATATAGATAAGAACATAGAACACAGATCAATTATATATATAGATGAGAACAGAGAACACAGTGCAATTATATATATAGATAAGAACATAGAACACAGTGCAATTATATATATAGATAAGAACATAGAACACAGATCAATTATATATATAGATAAGAACATAGAACACAGATCAATTATATATATAGATGAGAACAGAGAACACAGTGCAATTATATATATAGATAAGAACATAGAACACAGTGCAATTATATATATAGATAAGAACATAGAACACAGATCAATTATATATATAGATAAGAACATAGAACACAGTGCAATTATATATATAGATAAGAACATAGAACACAGATCAATTATATATATAGATAAGAACATAGGACACAGTGCAATTATATATATATGATAAGAACATAGAACACAGATCAATTAAATATATAGATAAGAACATAGAACAAAGATCAATTAAATATATAGATAAGAACATAGAACAAAGATCAATTAAATATATAGATAAGAACATAGAACAAAGATCAATAAAATATATAGATAAGAATATAGTACAAAGTTCAATTGAATATATAGATAAGAACATAGAACACAGAGCATTTAAATATATAGATAAGAACATAGAACAAAGAGCATTTAAATATATAGATAAGAACATAGAACAAAGATCAATTAAATATATAGATAAGAACATAGAACAAAGATCAATTAAATATATAGATAAGAATATAGTACAAAGTTCAATTGAATATATAGATAAGAACATAGAACACAGAGCATTTAAATATATAGATAAGAACATAGAACAAAGAGCATTTAAATATATAGATAAGAACATAGAACAAAGATCAATTAAATATATAGATAAGAATATAGTACAAGGTTCAATTGAATATATAGATAAGAACATAGAACAAAGAGCAATTAAATATATAGATAAGAACATAGAACAAAGATTAATTAAATATATAGATAAGAATATAGAACAAAGAGCAATTAAATATATATATAAGAAAATAGAACAAAGTGCAAACAAATATATAGATAAGAAATAGAACAAAGCGCAATTAAATATATAAGAACATAGAACAAAGCACAATTAAATATATAGATAAGAATATAGAACACAGTGCAATTAAATATATAAGAACATAGAACAAAGCACAATTAAATATATAGATAAGAACATAGAACAAAGTGCAATTAAATATATAAGAACATAGAACAAAGCACAATTAAATATATAGATAAGAAAATAGAATGAAGCGCAATTAAATGTATAGATAAGAAGATAGAACAAAGTGCAATTAAATATATAAGAACATAGAACAAAGCACAATTAAATATATAGATAAGAAAATAGAATGAAGCGCAATTAAATGTATAGATAAGAAGATAGAACAAAGTGCAATTAAATATATAAGAACATAGAAACAAGTTCAATTAAATGTATAGATAAGAAGATAGAACAAAGTGCAATTAAATATATAAGAACATAGAAACAAGTTCAATTAAATGTATAGATAAGAAGATAGAACAAAGTTCAATAAAAAAGGATACAAAGATTAACATAATCTTTTCACTCACACACAAACTCAGAAGTAAACATTGTAATAACACAAAAATGAATGAGTCCCTGAGTCTATGAGTGTTGCATCATGGGAGGAGCATTGATGCTGCATGTGTTGACTGATGACAGTGTTGCATCATGGGAGGAGCATTGATGCTGCATGTGTTCACTGATGACAGTGTTGCATCATGGGAGGAGCGTTGATGCTGCATGTGTTCACTGATGACAGTGTTGCATCATGGGAGGAGCATTGATGCTGCATGTGTTGACTGATGACAGTGTTGCATCATGGGAGGAGCATTGATGCTCCATGTGTTGACTGATGACAGTGTTGCATCATGGGAGGAGCATTGATGCTGCATGTGTTGACTGATGACAGTGTTGCATCATGGGAGGAGCATTGATGCTCCATGTGTTGACTGATGACAGTGTTGCATCATGGGAGGAGCATTGATGCTGCATGTGTTCACTGATGACAGTGTTGCATCATGGGAGGAGCATTGATGCTGCATGTGTTGACTGATGACAGTGTTGCATCATGGGAGGAGCATTGATGCTCCATGTGTTCACTGATGACAGTGTTGCATCATGGGAGGAGCATTGATGCTGCATGTGTTCACTGATGACAGTGTTGCATCATGGGAGGAGCATTGATGCTGCATGTGTTGACTGATGACAGTGTTGCATCATGGGAGGAGCATTGATGCTCCATGTGTTGACTGATGACAGTGTTGCATCATGGGAGGAGCATTGATGCTGCATGTGTTGACTGATGACAGTGTTGCATCATGGGAGGAGCATTGATGCTCCATGTGTTCACTGATGACAGTGTTGCATCATGGGAGGAGCATTGATGCTCCATGTGTTCACTGATGACAGTGTTGCATCATGGGAGGAGCATTGATGCTCCATGTGTTGACTGATGACAGTGTTGCATCATGGGAGGAGCATTGATGCTGCATGTGTTCACTGATGACAGTGTTGCATCATGGGAGGAGCATTGATGCTGCATGTGTTGACTGATGACAGTGTTGCATCATGGGAGGAGCATTGATGCTCCATGTGTTGACTGATGACAGTGTTGCATCATGGGAGGAGCATTGATGCTCCATGTGTTCACTGATGACAGTGTTGCATCATGGGAGGAGCATTGATGCTGCATGTGTTGACTGATGACAGTGTTGCATCATGGGAGGAGCATTGATGCTGCATGTGTTGACTGATGACAGTGTTGCATCATGGGAGGAGCATTGATGCTGCATGTGTTGACTGAGGACAGTGTTGCATCATGGGAGGAGCATTGATGCTGCATGTGTTCACTGATGACAGTGTTGCATCATGGGAGGAACATTGATGCTCCATGTGTTCACTGATGACAGTGTTGCATCATGGGAGGAGCATTGATGCTCCATGTGTTCACTGATGACAGTGTTGCATCATGGGAGGAGCATTGATGCTGCATGTGTTGACTGATGACAGTGTTGCATCATGGGAGGAGCATTGATGCTGCATGTGTTGACTGATGACAGTGTTGCATCATGGGAGGAGCATTGATGCTGCATGTGTTGACTGAGGACAGTGTTGCATCATGGGAGGAGCATTGATGCTGCATGTGTTCACTGATGACAGTGTTGCATCATGGGAGGAACATTGATGCTCCATGTGTTCACTGATGACAGTGTTGCATCATGGGAGGAGCATTGATGCTGCATGTGTTCACTGATGACAGTGTTGCATCATGGGAGGAGCATTGGTGCTGCATGTGTTCACTGATGACAGTGTTGCATCATGGGAGGAGCATTGATGCTGCATGTGTTCACTGATGACAGTGTTGCATCATGGGAGGAGCATTGATGCTGCATGTGTTGACTGATGACAGTGTTGCATCATGGGAGGAGCATTGATGCTGCATGTGTTGACTGAGGACAGTGTTGCATCATGGGAGGAGCATTGATGCTGCATGTGTTCACTGATGACAGTGTTGCATCATGGGAGGAACATTGATGCTCCATGTGTTCACTGATGACAGTGTTGCATCATGGGAGGAGCATTGATGCTGCATGTGTTCACTGATGACAGTGTTGCATCATGGGAGGAGCATTGATGCTGCATGTGTTGACTGATGACAGTGTTGCATCATGGGAGGAGCATTGATGCTGCATGTGTTGACTGATGACAGTGTTGCATCATGGGAGGAGCATTGATGCTCCATGTGTTCACTGATGACAGTGTTGCATCATGGGAGGAGCATTGATGCTGCATGTGTTCACTGATGACAGTGTTGCATCATGGGAGGAGCATTGATGCTCCATGTGTTCACTGATGACAGTGTTGCATCATGGGAGGAGCATTGATGCTGCATGTGTTCACTGATGACAGTGTTGCATCATGGGAGGAGCATTGATGCTGCATGTGTTCACTGATGACAGTGTTGCATCATGGGAGGAGCATTGATGCTGCATGTGTTGACTGATGACAGTGTTGCATCATGGGAGGAGCATTGATGCTCCATGTGTTCACTGATGACAGTGTTGCATCATGGGAGGAGCATTGATGCTGCATGTGTTCACTGATGACAGTGTTGCATCATGGGAGGAGCATTGATGCTGCATGTGTTCACTGATGACAGTGTTGCATCATGGGAGGAGCATTGATGCTCCATGTGTTGACTGATGACAGTGTTGCATCATGGGAGGAGCATTGATGCTGCATGTGTTGACTGATGACAGTGTTGCATCATGGGAGGAGCATTGATGCTCCATGTGTTGACTGATGACAGTGTTGCATCATGGGAGGAGCATTGATGCTGCATGTGTTCACTGATGACAGTGTTGCATCATGGGAGGAGCATTGATGCTGCATGTGTTCACTGATGACAGTGTTGCATCATGGGAGGAGCATTGATGCTGCATGTGTTGACTGAGGACAGTGTTGCATCATGGGAGGAGCATTGATGCTGCATGTGTTCACTGATGACAGTGTTGCATCATGGGAGGAGCATTGATGCTGCATGTGTTGACTGATGACAGTGTTGCATCATGGGAGGAGCATTGATGCTGCATGTGTTGACTGATGACAGTGTTGCATCATGGGAGGAGCATTGATGCTGCATGTGTTCACTGATGACAGTGTTGCATCATGGGAGGAGCATTGATGCTCCATGTGTTGACTGATGACAGTGTTGCATCATGGGAGGAGCATTGATGCTCCATGTGTTGACTGATGACAGTGTTGCATCATGGGAGGAACACAAACATGCGAGCGATGACAGTGTTGCATCATGGGAGGAACACAAACATGCGAGCGATGACAGTGTTGCATCATGGGAGGAGCATTGATGCTGCATGTGTTCACTGATGACAGTGTTGCATCATGGGAGGAGCATTGATGCTGCATGTGTTGACTGATGACAGTGTTGCATCATGGGAGGAGCATTGATGCTCCATGTGTTCACTGATGACAGTGTTGCATCATGGGAGGAGCATTGATGCTGCATGTGTTGACTGATGACAGTGTTGCATCATGGGAGGAGCATTGATGCTGCATGTGTTGACTGATGACAGTGTTGCATCATGGGAGGAGCATTGATGCTCCATGTGTTCACTGATGACAGTGTTGCATCATGGGAGGAGCATTGATGCTCCATGTGTTGACTGATGACAGTGTTGCATCATGGGAGGAGCATTGATGCTCCATGTGTTGACTGATGACAGTGTTGCATCATGGGAGGAGCATTGATGCTCCATGTGTTGACTGATGACAGTGTTGCATCATGGGAGGAACACAAACATGCGAGCGATGACAGTGTTGCATCATGGGAGGAACACAAACATGCGAGCGATGACAGTGTTGCATCATGGGAGGAACACAAACAAACATGAGAGCGATGACAGTGTTGCATCATGGGAGGAACACAAACATGCGAGCGATGACAGTGTTGCATCATGGGAAGAACACAAACATGCGAGCGATGACAGTGTTGCATCATGGGAGGAACACAAACATGCGAGCGATGACAGTGTTGCATCATGGGAGGAACACAAACATGAGAGCGATGACAGTGTTGCATCATGGGAGGAACACAAACAAACATGAGAGCAATGACAGTGTTGCATCATGGGAGGAACACAAACATGCGAGCGATGACAGTGTTGCATCATGGGAGGAACACACATGCGGTGACATCATCAGGCTCACCTTGATGGTCTCGTAGGCTCCAGTGATGAGGGCGATGAACAGCGACAGCACCATGTAGATGAAGAGCGAGATGAAGGTGTACAGGTAGACCTGACTGAAGAGCCACACCAGAGAGCTGCTCTCCTGGAGCTCAGAGAAGGTCACGAACATGTCGTCGCCGTTGATCAGAGAGAACAAGCACTCGGACACCATTGAGAGAGTCCTGAACTGAAGGAACATGAGTTAGTGATGGATCCTGAACTGAAGGAACATGAGTTAGTGATGGATCCTGAACTGAAGGAACATGAGTTAGTGATGGATCCTGAACTGAAGGAACATGAGTTAGTGATGGATCCTGAACTGAAGGAACATGAGTTAGTGATGGATCCTGAACTGAAGGAACATGAGTTAGTGATGGATCCTGAACTGAAGGAACATGAGTTAGTGATGGATCCTGAACTGAAGGAACATGAGTTAGTGATGGATCCTGAACTGAAGGAACATGAGTTAGTGATGGATCCTGAACTGAAGGAACATGAGTTAGTGATGGATCCTGAACTGAAGGAACATGAGTTAGTGATGGATCCTGAACTGAAGGAACATGAGTTAGTGATGGATCCTGAACTGAAGGAACATGAGTTAGTGATGGATCCTGAACTGAAGGAACATGAGTTAGTGATGGATCCTGAACTGAAGGAACATGAGTTAGTGATGGATCCTGAACTGAAGGAACATGAGTTAGTGATGGATCCTGAACTGAAGGAACATGAGTTAGTGATGGATCCTGAACTGAAGGAACATGAGTTAGTGATGAACTGAACTGAATGGATGATGGATGATGGATGGATGGATGGATGATGGATGATGGATGGATGGATGGATGGATGGATGGATGGATGGATGGATGGATGGATGGATGGATGGATGGATGGATGGATGGATGGATGGATGGATGATGGATGGATGGATGGATGGACGGATGGATGATGGATGATGGATGGATGGATGGATGATGGATGGATGGATGGATGGATGGATGGATGGATGGATGGATGGATGGATGGATGGATGGATGATGGATGGATGGACGGACGGACGGACGGACGGACGGATGATGGATGGATGGATGGATGGATGGATGGATGGATGATGGATGGATGGATGGATGGATGGATGGATGGATGGATGGATGGATGGATGGATGGATAGTGGATGGATGGATGGATGGACGGACGGACGGACGGACGGATGATGGATGATGGATGGATGGATGGATGGATGGATGGATGGATGGATGGATGGATGGATGGATGGATGGATGGATAGTGGATGGATGGATGGACGGACGGATGGATGGATGGATGGATGGATGGATGGATGGATGGATGGATGGATGGATGGATGGATGGATGGATGGATGGATGGATGGATGGATGGATGGATGGATGGATAGTGGACGGACGGATGGATGGATGGATGGATGGATGGATGGATGGATGGATGGATGGATGGATGGATGGATGGATGGATGGATGGATGGATGGATGGATGGATGGATGGATGGATGGATGGACACACCTTCACATGATAAGGTCCCAGTACAATCCAGCCACAGAAACAGTATCCAAGATAAATCACAGCAACGCAGCAGCAGAAGCGAATCACGTTGGGAAACGCAGCTCTTAGAGTCACGATGAGGATCTGAAGAGTCACACGAGTCATGAGTCACACGAGTCATGAGTGTTAGAGTCACAGCGAGTCATGAGTCATGAGTCATGAGTCATGAGTCATGAGTCATGAGTCATGAGTCATGAGTCACAGAGAGTCATGAGTCATGAGTCTTTGAAGAAACATCTACTCACGTTGTACTTCTGGAAGAACGTCAGGTAACGAATGACTCCGACCCAGACCAGCAGAGTGGAAGTTCCAAGAAGGATTCCACAAAGATCATAGGAGGACATGGTCTGTGGAGCAACTGCACTTAGATGTTGGATTTTAGTGGAACATTGTTTAAATACTGCTTTGATGATGTGTTTCCATCATCTTAAGGTATAACGTAAACTTTATTGATCTTGAAGGTGATGTGATGAAGGTCGTCAGTCTGAAGGATGTGATGAAGGTCGTCAGTCTGAAGGATGTCATGAAGGTCGTCAGTCTGAAGGATGTGATGAAGGTCGTCAGTCTGAAGGATGTGATGAAGGTCGTCAGTCTGAAGGATGTCATGAAGGTCGTCAGTCTGAAGGATGTGATGAAGGTCGTCAGTCTGAAGGATGTCATGAAGGTCGTCAGTCTGAAGGATGTGATGAAGGTCGTCAGTCTGAAGGATGTGATGAAGGTCGTCAGTCTGAAGGATGTGATGAAGGTCGTCAGTCTGAAGGATGTCATGAAGGTCGTCAGTCTGAAGGATGTGATGAAGGTCGTCAGTCTGAAGGATGTGATGAAGGTCGTCAGTCTGAAGGATGTGATGAAGGTCGTCAGTCTGAAGGATGTGATGAAGGTCATCAGTCTGAAGGATGTGATGAAGGTCGTCAGTCTGAAGGATGTGATGAAGGTCATCAGTCTGAAGGATGTGATGAAGGTCGTCAGTCTGAAGGATGTGATGAAGGTCGTCAGTCTGAAGGATGTGATGAAGGTCGTCAGTCTGAAGGATGTGATGAAGGTCATCAGTCTGAAGGATGTGATGAAGGTCGTCAGTCTGAAGGATGTGATGAAGGTCGTCAGTCTGAAGGATGTGATGAAGGTCGTCAGTCTGAAGGATGTGATGAAGGTCGTCAGTCTGAAGGATGTCATGAAGGTCTGAAGAAGACCGTGAAACCTTGGACTCGATGCCGATCTTGATGATGCTGCCGATGATGGTGAGGACGTCGCTGACGATGAGCAGCAGGTACCAGCCGTTGATGAACTCCATGCGGTCCGACCAGCAGACGTCACGGTTCAGGTTCTGCTTGAAGAACTGAACAAACTCCTGAGGACAAGAAGAGCGTCATGAAGTCCAGCCTCTTGTTCTGGAGCAGGAGTCTCACCTTCTGCAGGACCACGCCTCTGAAGATGGAGCGTCCACACAGCACCAGAGACAACAGGCACAGCAGAGCCACCACCACGTCGAAGGTCACGCGGGCGTAACTGCCGACTGGAGAACAGGTCACGACTGACGCTGACATGTTGCCTTCAATCCTCACCTTGTCCAGACACGCTCTGGTCTTTACACTCCCTGATGGACGCCCGGGTCTCCAGGTGGATCTTCACCATCCCACTGTGAGCCCTGTTGTCCAGAACGATCTGTCAATCAAACCAGTGTCACCGTGGTTACCATCAAAGTGTCAGAACAATTGATTCCTCAATATTTAAGACTCTATCAATATATTTATATAATCTATCAATATATTCATATAATCTATCAATATATTCATATAATCTATCAATATATTCATATAATCTATCAATATATTCATATAATCTATCAATATATTCATATAATCTATCAATATATTCATATAATCTATCAATATATTCATATAATCTATCAATATATTTATATAATCTATCAATATATTCATATAATCTATCAATATATTTATATAATCTATCAATATATTCATATAATATATCAATATATTCATATAATCTATCAATATATTCATATAATCTATCAATATATTTATATAATCTATCAATATATTCATATAATCTATCAATATATTCATATAATCTATCAATATATTCATATAATCTATCAATATATTTATATAATCTATCAATATATTCATATAATCTATCAATATATTCATATAATCTATCAATATATTTATATAATCTATCAATATATTCATATAATCTATCAATATATTTATATAATCTATCAATATATTCATATAATCTATCAATATATTTATATAATCTATCAATATATTCATATAATCTATCAATATATTCATATAATCTATCAATATATTCATATAATCTATCAATATATTTATATAATTGATCAATATATTCATATAATCTATCAATATATTTATATAATCTATCAATATATTCATATAATCTATCAATATATTCATATAATCTATCAATATATTATATAATCTATCAATATATTTATATAATCTATCAATATATTCATATAATCTATCAATATATTATATAATCTATCAATATATTTATATAATCTATCAATATATTCATATAATCTATCTATATATTTATATAATCTATCAATATATTCATATAATCTATCAATATATTTATATAATCTATCAATATATTCATATAAACTATCAATATATTCATATAATCTATCAATATATTTATATAATTGATCAATATATTCATATAATCTATCAATATATTCATATAATATATCAATATATTTATATTATCTATGAATATATTATATCATCTATCAATATATTATATAATCTATCAATTTATTAATATAATCTAATCTATCAATATATTCATATAATATATCAATATATTTATATTATCTATGAATATATTATATAATCTATCAATATATTATATAATCTATCAATTTATTCATATAATCTATCAATATATTTATATAATCTATCAATATATTCATATAATATATCAATATATTTATATTATCTATCAATATATTATATAATCTATCAATTTGTTCATATAATATATCAATATATTTATATAATCTATCAATATATTCATATAATATATCAATATATTTATATTATCTATCAATATATTATATAATCTATCAATTTGTTCATATAATATATCAATATATTCACATTTTATTTCATGGCTTTAAAAGTGTATTTAAAAAGTTATTATTTATTGATTTATCTTGTTTATATTTCATGTATTTTTTAAATGATTTTTATGCGTTTTTGTTCCTTCAACATGTTAAGAATCTTATATAAGAAGATGTTCAGATAATATAATCTTATATAAGAAGATGTTCAGATAATATAATCTTATATAAGAAGATGTTCAGATAATAGAATCTTATATAAGAAGATGTTCAGATAATAGAATCTTATATAAGAAGATGTTCAGATAATAGAATCTTATATAAGAAGATGTTCAGATAATATAATCTTATATAAGAACATGTTAAGATAATAGAATCTTATATAAGAAGATGTTCAGATAATAGAATCTTATATAAGAAGATGTTCAGATAATAGAATCTTATATAAGAAGATGTTCAGATAATAGAATCTTATATAAGAAGATGTTCAGATAATAGAATATTATATAAGAAGATGTTCAGATAATAGAATCTTATATAAGAAGATGTTCAGATAATAGAATCTTATATAAGAAGATGTTCAGATAATAGAATCTTATATAAGAAGATGTTCAGATAATATAATCTTATATAAGAAGATGCTCAGATAATATAATCGTATATAAGAAGATGTTAAGATAATATAATCTTATATAAGAAGATGTTAAGATAATTTTATAAGAAGATGTCCAGATAATTATATAAGAAGATGTTAAGATAATAGAATCTTATATAAGAAGATGTTCAGATAATTATATAAGAAGATGTTCAGATAATTATATAAGAAGATGTTCAGATAATTATATAAGAAGATGTTAAGATAATAGAATCTTATATAAGAAGATGTTCAGATAATTATATAAGAAGATGTTCAGATAATTATATAAGAAGATGTTAAGATAATAGAATCTTATATAAGAAGATGTTCAGATAATATAATCTTATATAAGAAGATGTTCAGATAATAGAATCGTATATAAGAACATGTTCAGATAATATAATCGTATATAAGAACGTGTTCAGATAATAGAATCTTATATAAGAACATGTTAAGATAATAGAATCTTATATAAAAAGATGTTAAGATAATAGAATCGTATCTAAGAAGATGTTCAGATAATAGAATATTATATAAGAAGATGTTAAGATAATATAATCTTATATAAGAAGATGTTAAGATAATATAATCTTATATAAGAACATGTTAAGATAATATAATCTTATATAAGAAGATGTTAAGATAATATAATCTTATATAAGAACATGTTAAGATAATATAATCTTATATAAGAACATGTTAAGATAATAGAATCTTATATAAGAACATGTTAAGATAATAGAATCTTATATAAGAACATGTTAAGATAATAGAATCTTATATAAGAAGATGTTAAGATAATAGAATCTTATATAAGAAGATGTTCAGATAATATAATCTTATATAAGAACATGTTAAGATAATAGAATCTTATATAAGAACATGTTAAGATAATAGAATCTTATATAAGAACATGTTAAGATAATAGAATCTTATATAAGAACATGTTAAGATAATAGAATCTTATATAAGAAGATGTTAAGATAATAGAATCTTATCTAAGAAGATGTTAAGATAATAGAATCTTATATAAGAACATGTTAAGATAATAGAATCGTATATAAGAACATGTTCAGATAATAGAATCTTATATAAGAACATGTTAAGATAATAGAATCTTATATAAGAACATGTTAAGATAATAGAATCTTATATAAGAACATGTTAAGATAATAGAATCTTATATAAGAACATGTTCAGATAATAGAATCTTATATAAGAAGATGTTAAGATAATAGAATCTTATATAAGAAGATGTTAAGATAATTTTATAAGAAGATGTCCAGATAATTATATAAGAAGATGTTAAGATAATATAATCTTATATAAGATGTTCAGATAATTATATAAGAAGATGTTCAGATAATTATATAAGAAGATGTTCAGATAATTATATAAGAAGATGTTAAGATAATAGAATCTTATATAAGAAGATGTTCAGATAATTATATAAGAAGATGTTCAGATAATTATATAAGAAGATGTTAAGATAATAGAATCTTATATAAGAAGATGTTCAGATAATATAATCTTATATAAGAAGATGTTAAGATAATAGAATCTTATATAAGAACATGTTCAGATAATATAATCGTATATAAGAACATGTTCAGATAATATAATCTTATATAAGAACGTGTTCAGATAATAGAATCTTATATAAGAACATGTTAAGATAATAGAATCTTATATAAGAAGATGTTAAGATAATAGAATCGTATCTAAGAAGATGTTCAGATAATAGAATATTATATAAGAAGATGTTAAGATAATATAATCTTATATAAGAAGATGTTAAGATAATAGAATCGTATCTAAGAAGATGTTAAGATAATATAATCTTATATAAGAAGATGTTAAGATAATAGAATCTTATATAAGATCATGTTAAGATAATATAATCTTATATAAGAACATGTTAAGATAATAGAATCTAATATAAGAACATGTTCAGATAATATAATCTTATATAAGAACATGTTAAGATAATAGAATCTTATATAAGAACATGTTAAGATAATAGAATCTTATATAAGAACATGTTAAGATAATAGAATCTTATCTAAGAACATGTTAAGATAATAGAATCTTATATAAGAAGATGTTCAGATAATAGAATCTTATATAAGAACATGTTAAGATAATAGAATCTTATATAAGAACATGTTAAGATAATAGAATCTTATATAAGAACATGTTAAGATAATAGAATCTTATATAAGAACATGTTAAGATAATAGAATCTTATATAAGAAGATGTTCAGATAATATAATCTTATATAAGAACATGTTAAGATAATAGAATCTTATATAAGAACATGTTAAGATAATAGAATCGTATATAAGATCATGTTAAGATAATAGAATCTTATATAAGAACATGTTAAGATAATAGAATCTTATATAAGAAGATGTTAAGATAATAGAATCTTATCTAAAGAGATGTTAAGATAATATAATCTTATATAAGAACATGTTAAGATAATAGAATCTTATATAAGAACATGTTCAGATAATAGAATCTTATATAAGAACATGTTAAGATAATATAATCGTATATAAGAACATGTTAAGATAATAGAATCTTATATAAGAACATGTTAAGATAATATAATCTTATATAAGAAGATGTTAAGATAATAGAATCTTATATAAGAACATGTTCAGATAATAGAATCTTATATAAGAACATGTTAAGATAATAGAATCTTATATAAGAACATGTTAAGATAATATAATCTTATATAAGAACATGTTAAGATAATAGAATCTTATATAAGAACATGTTAAGATAATAGAATCTTATATAAGAACATGTTCAGATAATAGAATCTTATCTAAGAAGATGTTAAGATAATAGAATCTTATATAAGAACATGTTCAGATAATAGAATCTTATATAAGAAGATGTTAAGATAATAGAATCTTATCTAAGAAGATGTTTCTCACGGTGACATGGAAGGTGTAACAGTCTGGGATCTCGTCGTAGATGATGGTCTGCAGGTTGATGGCCTTCAGCTGGAAGTCGATGGTGACGTTGATGAACCTGCAGCAGGATCAGAAGGTAGTACTTGTACACATACTTGTACAAATACATGGTGAAGACGTACTTGTTGAACTTGAGGGTGAAGTTCTTGTAGCTGCTGCTCTGAGGAGATGAAGGAACATCCAGAGGGTCGACGCCCACACAGTCTGTGAAGATGACACTTGATCATGTGACCATCATGGTGGACCGAAGGCTCCAGAGTTTCTTCAGGAACATCTACGATAACGACGCGCTAACGACACGATAACGACGCGCTAACAACACGATAACGACGCGCTAACAATACGATAACGACGCGCTAACGACACGATAACGACGCGCTAACGATACGATAACGACGCGCTAACAATACGATAACGACGCGCTAACGACACGATAACGACGCGCTAACGATACGATAACGACGCGCTAACAATACGATAACGACGCGCTAACGCTAACGATACAATAATGATGCAATAACGAAACGATAAAGATACGATAAAGATACGATAAAGATACGATAATGATGCGATAACGATACGATAAAGATACGATAAAGATACGATAAAGATACGATAACGATACGATAAAGATACGATAAAGATACGATAAAGATACGATAAAGATACGATAAAGGTACGATAATGATGCGATAAAGATACGATAAAGATACGATAACGATACGATAAAGATACGATAAAGATACGATAAAGATACGATAACGATACGATAAAGATACGATAAAGATACGATAACGATACGATAAAGATACGATAAAGATACGATAAAGATACGATAACGATACGATAAAGATACGATAAAGATACGATAAAGGTACGATAATGATGCGATAACGATACGATAAAGATACGATAAAGATACGATAAAGATACGATAACGATACGATAAAGATACGATAAAGATACGATAAAGGTACGATAATGATGCGATAACGATACGATAAAGATACGATAAAGATACGATAACGATACGATAAAGATACGATAAAGATACGATAAAGATACGATAACGATATACGATAACGATATGATAAAGGTACGATAAAGATTAGATAAAGGTACGATAAAGATACGATAAAGACACGATAAAGGTACGATAATGATGCGATAACGATACGATAAAGTTACGATAAAGATTCGATAACGATATACGATAACGATAACGATAACGATACGATAACGATAACGATACGATAAAGGTACGATAAAGATACGATAACGATACGATAAAGATACGTTAAAAATACGATAAAGGTACGATAAAGATACGATAAAGGTACGATAAAGGTACGATAAAGACTTGATAATGATACGATAATGATGCGATAACGATACGATAAAGATACGATAAAGGTACGATAAAGACTTGATAATGATACGATAATGATGCGATAACGATACGATAAAGGTACGATAAAGATACGATAAAGATACGATAACGATACGATAACGATACGATAAAGATACGTTAAAAATACGATAAAGGTACGATAAAGATACGATAAAGATACGATAAAGGTACGATAAAGACTTGATAATGATACGATAATGAAGCGATAACGATACGATAAAGATACGATAAAGATACGATAACGATATACGATAACGATACGATAAACGTACGATAAAGATACGATAAAGATACGATAACGATACGATAAAGATACGTTAAAAATACGATAAAAATACGATAAAGGTACGATAAAGACTTGATAATGATACGATAATGATGCGATAACGATACGATAAAGATACGATAAGGTACGATAAAGATACGATAAAGATACGATAAAGATACAATAAAGATACGATAAAGATACGATAAAAATTACGATAAAGGTACGATAAAGACTTGATAAAGACTTGATAAAGATACGATAAAGATACGATAAAGATACGATAAAGATACGATAAAGACTTGATAATGATACGATAATGATGTGATAAAGATACGATAAAGATACGATAAAGATACGATAAAGATACAATAAAGATACGATAATGATGCAATAACGATACGATAAAGATAAGATAAAGGTACGATAAAGATACAATAATGGTAAAATAAAGATACGATAAAGATACGATAAAGGTACGATAAAGACTTGATAACGATACGATAAAGATACGATAAAGATACGATAAAGATACGATAAAGGTACGATAATGATGCGATAACGACACGATAAAGATACGATAAAGATACGATAAAGGTACGATAAAGATACGATAAAGTTACGATAAAGGTACGATAAAGATACGATAAAGATATGATAACGATACGTAAAAGATACGATAAAGATACGATAAAGGTACGATAAAGGTACGATAAAGATACGATAAAGATACGATAATGATGGGATAAAGATACGATAAAGATACGATAAAGGTACGATAAAGATACGATAAAGATACGATAAAGATACGATAAAGATACGATAAAGGTACGATAAAGATACGATAAAGATACGATAATGATGGGATAAAGATAAGATAAAGATACGATAAAGATACGATAAAGATACGATAATGATGCGATAACGATACGACAAAGATACGCTAAAGATACGCTAATGATACGCTAACTATACGATAAAGATACGATAATGACGCGATAATGTGATAACGACACGATTACGATACCATAAAGATAGGATAACGTAGCGATAATGTTAAAATAACGATGCGTTAACGACACGTTAACTACACGATAAAGATAAAACTCATTTTATCATTCACTCATTGTCGAAAACTCACACTAAATGTAATAGAAAGCAACAGATGTTTAGTTTTAAACCAATCATTTGTTCTGATTCATTAAAAGGTTAATTAAAAAGCTAAATAAACACAAGTATAAACATGTTATTACAATAATATTGTGCAACACCTTTGAAATCAAGACAATATTATCTTAAACAAGACATTCTGGCACGAATGACATGAAAATACGCAACAAAATAACAACATTAAGATCGAATCAAAAACTCAATATTTCACATTCATCCTAAACATTTGTCGATAAAAGCAACCAAACCTGTGATGATTCGAGGATCGATGCTGAAGGTGTCGTTGGCCGGGTCGATGCTGCCCTTCTTGTAGTACTGCTGGCAGAGGGAGAGGGCGCTGTTGTTCACGCCCACGCCGTAGATGTAGGCGTATCGTCCCACCGTGGTCTCGGGCAACGCCAAATACTGCATAGACCAAGAATCAAGACATCTGAGAGAACCTCCTTGATGTTAGCATTTCAGTGTTAGCATAGCATTTCAATTTAATTCATTGATTCATTATTTAACTTCAATCCTTTCTATGTTTAAAGGTTGAATTGATGAAAAAAAGTATTTTCCAACACAACTTCAGATCAACACAGGATGTGAACAACAGGAAGTACCTGCTCGACCGAGTGCTGGATCTGTGCGTAGACTTCGCTCTTCGTGTAAACGGCGTACGAGTCCGACGAGTCGTCGTAGTCTTTGAGGAAAAGGTGCTTGAAGGTCATGGTGTTCTCCTCCTTGAAGGTCACGACCACCTGGTTACTGAGGCCGAACAGAACCAACTGAAGCGACGACAACACAACGTGAGTCAATGAAGCGTCTTTTAGAAACACAACGTGACACGATAACTGTACAATAACAATGCGATAACGATAGCGATAACGATAACGATAACGATAACGATAACGATAACGATAACGATAACGATAACGATACGACAACGACAACGCTTCGATTACGGCAATGACAACGCTTTGATAACGATTACGATTACGATTACGATAACGATAACGATAACGATAACGATAACGATTACGATTACGATTACGTTACGACAACGATTACGATACTACAATGACAACGACAACGCTTCGATTACGATTACGATTACAGTACGGCAACGACAACGCTTCGATAACGATTACGATTACGATTACGATTACGATTACGATTACGATACGACGACGACGACGATTACGATACGACAATGACAACGACAACGCTTCGATTACGATTACGATTACGGTACGACAACGATTACGATACGACAATGACAACGACAACGCTTCGATTACGGTACGGCAATGACAACGCTTTGATAACGATAACGATAACGATAACGATTACGATTACGATTACGATTACGATAACGATAACGATAACGATAACGATAACGATTACGATTACGATTACGATTACGATTACGTTACGACACAACAACGATTACGATACGACAATGACAACGACAACGCTTCGATTACGATTACGATTACGGTACGGCAATGACAACGCTTTGATAACGATAACGATTACGATAACGATAACGATAACGATAACGATAACGATAACGATTACGATTACGATTACGATTACGATTACGATAACGATAACGATTACGTTACGACAACGATTACGATACGACAATGACAACGACAACGCTTCGATTACGGTACGGCAATGACAACGCTTTGATAACGATAACGATTACGAGTACGATAACGATTACGATAACGATAACGATTACGATAACGATAACGATAACGATAACGATATAACGATATAACGATATAACGATATAACGATAACGATACGACAATGACAACGGCAATGACAACGCTTTGATAACGATAACGATTACGATAACGATAACGATAACGATAACGATTACGATTACGATAACGATAACGATAACGATAACGATAACGATAACGATTACGATTACGATTACGATACGACGACGACGACGATTACGATACGACAATGACAACGACAACGCTTCGATTACGATTACGATTACGGTACGGCAATGACAAAGCTTTGATAACGATTACGATAACGATAACGATTACGATTACGATTACGATTACGATTACGATAACGATTACGATTACGATTACGATTACGTTACGACACGACAACGATTACGATACGACAATGACAACGACAACGCTTCGATTACGATTACGATTACGGTACGGCAATGACAACGCTTTGATAACGATAACGATTACGATAACGATAACGATAACGATAACGATAACGATAACGATAACGATTACGATTACGATTACGATAACGATAACGATTACGTTACGACAACGATTACGATACGACAATGACAACGACAACGCTTCGATTACGGTACGGCAATGACAACGCTTTGATAACGATAACGATTACGAGTACGATAACGATTACGATAACGATAACGATTACGATAACGATAACGATAACGATATAACGATATAACGATATAACGATATAACGATATAACGATAACGATACGACAATGACAACGGCAATGACAACGCTTTGATAACGATAACGATTACGATAACGATAACGATAACGATAACGATAACGATTACGATTACGATTACGATAACGATAACGATAACGATTACGATTACGATAACGATAACGATAACGATAACGATAACGATTACGATTACGATAACGATTACGATTACGATAACGATTACGATACGACAATGACAACGGCAGTGACAACGCTTTGATAACGATAACGATAACGATGACGATTACGATAACGATAACGATAACGATTACGATAACGATATAACGATATAACGATATAACGATAACGATTACGATACGACAATGACAACGGCAATGACAACGCTTTGATAACGATAACGATAACGATTACGATAACGATAACGATTACGATTACGATAACGATAACGATTACGATTACGATAACGATAACGATAACGATAACGATTACGATTACGATTACGACAATGACAACGGCAATGACAACGCTTTGATAACGATAACGATTACGATAACGATAACGATAACGATTACGATTACGATTACGATTACGATTACGATAACGATAACGATAACGATAACGATTACGATTACGATTACGATAACGATATAACGATATAACGATATAACGATAACGACAATGACAACGGCAATGACAACGCTTTGATAACGATAACGATAACGATTACGATTACGATAACGATAACGATAACGATTACGATTACGATTACGATTACGATTACGATAACGATAACGATAACGATTACGATTACGATTACGATAACGATTACGATAACGATAACGATAACGATAACGATTACGAATACGATACGACAACGATAACGATAACGATTACGATTACGATTACGATTACGATAACGATAACGATAACGATTACGATTACGATTACGATAACGATAACGATTACGATAACGATAACGATAACGATAACGATTACGATTACGATTACGATACGACAACGATAATGGCAGTATCATTACAGTGAACATCTGAATCAAATGTTTGGAGCTGCAGGTAAAGATCAAGGTCACACGCGACTCACCTGAGCAGTGACGACCACGATCTTCAGCAGCTGCAGCATCAGCTTGAACGGCTTCCGTCCTTTTGCATAAAACTTGTCACAAGGACTCATGAAGAAATACTTCAACTTCCTGCGAATGTCCTCCTCCTCGAGGTCCGGCCCGAGCCAGAGCCCGTCGGGCGGCGCCGGCGTCAGATGATTGACGTGGTTGTTGCCGTGAGTGACGGCTTGACAGTCCGGGCTGTGGTTCTCGTCTTTTGGTGCGTAGAGAGAATCCTGGCCCTTCCTGTCCGGCTCTGACAAAATAAGACAAAACCTTTGTCAACAAGAGACTTGAACGTGTTCAATTGATTGGATTATTGATCAACGTTAAGCGAAGAAACTTCCGTTTAAAGGTTTTTTACATTTTTAAATACATGAAATCTTGAAGTTTCCTTAATGGAGTAAGAGATAAACGTGGCGAGTCATCTAGTTCCACTTCCTGTCTCTCATGACTGACGATGTAAACGATAAACTTCATCTTGATAGTTTTACACGAGCATAAAATGTAATAAAACATACATAAAACTTTACAAACACGTGTCGAAGAACCAGAAGAAGATCTTTTGCTCTAATGAACCTGAATAATCGTCTTTAATCTACTTCCTGTTAAGTGTTCAGTGAAGTCAGAATATTTAATCATTTAACATCTCAAACAACTTTTTAATTGAAATGTTGTTGTTTTTTTGAATTTAACTCTTTTTTTTTTAACGATTTCATTAAATAATTCATATATTTAAAAGTAGTTTCTTTTTTTTAAATAAGCGAATAAAAACAAATGAAATATATTTTAAATGAAGGACCTCTGTCTTGTTTTAAATGAAGCTTTTCACGTTTTAACCAGAAGAAAACCCTTCAAAATAAGAGCTGACGGTCGAAGAAGACTCGAGATGTTGATGAAATGACCATCTTTGTGTTCGTCCGTGTGTTGAGCTGAAGATTAAACATCTTTAATGTCAAACCTTCTGACATTTAAACGTCAGCCTCGAGTGCAGCTCAAGCACTTGAGCAAATAGATGGATGGATGGATGGATGGATGGATGGATGGATGGATGGATGGATGGATGGATGGATGGATGGATGGATGGATGGATGGATGGATGGATGGATGGATGGATGGATGGATATAGATATATATATAGATATGACCAAGATGTTGAAAAACAACATCATTATGTGATTTAATCAAAGGAAGTTCTGTTAACATGAACTAACTGTGGACAGAACTGTTGAAAACAGAAGTCGCTGCTGTGAGTCACGTGTTGAAGTTAAATCCAGCAGCAGCTGAAGAGAGAGAAGAAGATTCTAGAGAAGGAGTTAGTAACACGTGTAAGTAACAAGTTAGTAACACGTGTAAGTAACAAGTTAGTAACACGTGTAAGTAACAAGTTAGTAACACTTGTAAGTAACAAGTTAGTAACACGTGTAAGTAACAAGTTAGTAACACTTGTAAGTAACAAGTTAGTAACACTTGTAAGTAACAAGTTAGTAACACTTGTAAGTAACAAGTTAGTAACACGTGTAAGTAACAAGTTAGTAACACTTGTAAGTAACAAGTTAGTAACACTTGTAAGTAACAAGTTAGTAACACTTGTAAGTAACAAGTTAGTAACACTTGTAAGCAACAAGTTAGTAACACTTGTAAGTAACAAGTTAGTAACACTTGTAAGTAACAAGTTAGTAACACTTGTAAGTAACAAGTTAGTAACACTTGTAAGTAACAAGTTAGTAACACTTGTAAGTAACAAGTTAGTAACACTTGTAAGTAACAAGTTAGTAACACTTGTAAGTAACAAGTTAGTAACACGTGTAAGTAACAAGTTAGTAACACTTGTAAGTAACAAGTTAGTAACACTTGTAAGTAACAAGTTAGTAACACGTGTAAGTAACAAGTTAGTAACACTTGTAAGTAACAAGTTAGTAACACTTGTAAGTAACAAGTTAGTAACACTTGTAAGTAACAAGTTAGTAACACTTGTAAGTAACAAGTTAGTAACACGTGTAAGTAACAAGTTAGTAACACTTGTAAGTAACAAGTTAGTAACACTTGTAAGTAACAAGTTAGTAACACTTGTAAGTAACAAGTTAGTAACACGTGTAAGTAACAAGTTAGTAACACTTGTAAGTAACAAGTTAGTAACACGTGTAAGTAACAAGTTAGTAACACTTGTAAGTAACAAGTTAGTAACACTTGTAAGTAACAAGTTAGTAACACGTGTAAGTAACAAGTTAGTAACACGTGTAAGTAACAAGTTAGTAACACGTGTAACTAACAAGTTAGTAACACGTGTAAGTAACAAGTTAGTAACACGTGTAAGTAACAAGCTAGTAACACTTGTAAGTAACAAGTTAGTAACACTTGTAAGTAACAAGTTAGTAACACGTGTAAGTAACAAGTTAGTAACACGTGTAAGTAACAAGTTAGTAACACTTGTAAGTAACAAGTTAGTAACACTTGTAAGTAACAAGTTAGTAACACGTGTAAGTAACAAGTTAGTAACACGTGTAAGTAACAAGTTAGTAACACGTGTAAGTAACAAGTTAGTAACACTTGTAAGTAACAAGTTAGTAACACTTGTAAGTAACAAGTTAGTAACACTTGTAAGTAACAAGTTAGTAACACTTGTAAGTAACAAGTTAGTAACATGTGTAAGTACCAAGTTAGTAACACTTGTAAGTAACAAGTTAGTAACACTTGTAAGTAACAAGTTAGTAACACGTGTAAGTAACAAGTTAGTAACACGTGTAAGTAACAAGTTAGTAACACTTGTAAGTAACAAGTTAGTAACACTTGTAAGTAACAAGTTAGTAACACGTGTAAGTAACAAGTTAGTAACACTTGTAAGTAACAAGTTAGTAACACTTGTAAGTAACAAGTTAGTAACACTTGTAAGTAACAAGTTAGTAACACGTGTAAGTAACAAGTTAGTAACACGTGTAAGTAACAAGTTAGTAACACGTGTAAGTAACAAGTTAGTAACACTTGTAAGTAACAAGTTAGTAACACTTGTAAGTAACAAGTTAGTAACACTTGTAAGTAACAAGTTAGTAACACTTGTAAGTAACAAGTTAGTAACACTTGTAAGTAACAAGTTAGTAACACTTGTAAGTAACAAGTTAGTAACACGTGTAAGTAACAAGTTAGTAACACGTGTAAGTAACAAGTTAGTAACACGTGTAAGTAACAAGTTAGTAACACTTGTAAGTAAAAAGTTAGTAACACTTGTAAGTAACAAGTTAGTAACACTTGTAAGTAACAAGTTAGTAACACTTGTAAGTAACAAGTTAGTAACATGTGTAAGTACCAAGTTAGTAACACTTGTAAGTAACAAGTTAGTAACACTTGTAAGTAACAAGTTAGTAACACGTGTAAGTAACAAGTTAGTAACACGTGTAAGTAACAAGTTAGTAACACTTGTAAGTAACAAGTTAGTAACACTTGTAAGTAACAAGTTAGTAACACGTGTAAGTAACAAGTTAGTAACACTTGTAAGTAACAAGTTAGTAACACTTGTAAGTAACAAGTTAGTAACACTTGTAAGTAACAAGTTAGTAACACGTGTAAGTAACAAGTTAGTAACACTTGTAAGTAACAAGTTAGTAACACTTGTAAGTAACAAGTTAGTAACACTTGTAAGTAACAAGTTAGTAACACGTGTAAGTAACAAGTTAGTAACACGTGTAAGTAACAAGTTAGTAACACGTGTAAGTAACAAGTTAGTAACACTTGTAAGTAACAAGTTAGTAACACTTGTAAGTAACAAGTTAGTAACACGTGTAAGTAACAAGTTAGTAACACTTGTAAGTACCAAGTTAGTAACACTTGTAAGTAACAAGTTAGTAACACGTGTAAGTAACAAGTTAGTAACACTTGTAAGTAACAAGTTAGTAACACTTGTAAGTAACAAGTTAGTAACACTTGTAAGTAACAAGTTAGTAACACTTGTAAGTAACAAGTTAGTAACACGTGTAAGTAACAAGTTAGTAACACTTGTAAGTAACAAGTTAGTAACACGTGTAAGTAACAAGTTAGTAACACGTGTAAGTAACAAGTTAGTAACACGTGTAAGTAACAAGTTAGTAACACGTGTAAGTAACAAGTTAGTAACACGTGTAAGTAACAAGTTAGTAACACGTGTAAGTAACAAGTTAGTAACACGTGTAAGTAACAAGTTAGTAACACGTGTAAGTAACAAGTTAGTAACACGTGTAAGTAACAAGTTAGTAACACGTGTAAGTAACAAGTTAGTAACACTTGTAAGTAACAAGTTAGTAACACGTGTAAGTAACAAGTTAGTAACACTTGTAAGTAACAAGTTAGTAACACGTGTAAGTAACAAGTTAGTAACACGTGTAAGTAACAAGTTAGTAACACTTGTAAGTAACAAGTTAGTAACACGTGTAAGTAACAAGTTAGTAACACGTGTAAGTAACAAGTTAGTAACACATGTTCTTCAACAGATGAATAATAAAGATAATTAAACATAAAACCATAAACTGTGTATTTTTCTTGACAGCGTCTGAACAACAACTGGATCTTCAGGTTCATGATGATCTTGCAGCAGTTAAATCACACTTTACTGTAAGAATCTCAAAAATGATACTTTTTACTTTAGTTACTTACAGATAGAAAAGAGTAAAAATAATAATAATAATAATAATAATAATAACTTAAGTTAAATTTTATTTTTTTATTATATTTCTATGGATGGTCGAGTTTATAAATACAGTACAAACCCGTGAGTTATTGAGTTTATTCATGTTTTTCTGTTGTTGTTTGAACGGTTTAAATGTTTAAATTAATATTTTTCAACAACTGTGAACAAACTTTAACAATAGAAGTTAAAATAGAAAAACCGAGAGAAAGTTGCGGCTGTAAATGTTGTCAGAAGAAAGTTTAAATACCTGCGCAGGTTCCAGTGGAGTCTGACATTTGAGAGAATATCAAAGAATATTAAAGAATATTAAAGAAGACTTTAAAGAAGACTTTAAAGAAGACTTTAAAGATTTGATCTCATGAGCTCCAGACTCGACTTGTTGTCGCTGAAACTCTTCACTTCCGGTCCCGGCGTCATGTGACCTTTCCACCACGTGACCACGTGACAAGCAGCGATTCGTGTCGGTTCTTTAAAAAAGTTTTTAATTGTTTTCAAACAATTTCTGTTTCAAACCCAAACAGCAATTTATACACACGCATTTCTGTAAAAAAAATAAAAAAATTAATACAAAGTACGTTGTATTTTAAATAAATAAAAGTTGATAAATTACGTGAAATATGTTGCTTTGAAAACATGAAATATTACGTTTTCTTCTCACAAATTAAATGTACATTTATGATAGTTTAGTAAAATCATATTTCCATTCGGATGAGCGAACATGAAGTGAGTCTTTCTTGTTAAATCTGACTTAAAATGTCTCATTTCAACAGATTTGTATTAAAAATATAACGTGACGTCATATTTTATAAGAAAAATAAGCTTTTATCCAAAAGATTAAAAAATTATAATTCTGAGATAAAAACCCAAGACTATTTTAAACATGTTATTGAAATGTTTTTTGTTTTAATTCCGTCCTGATGGAAATTAGTAAGTAAGTAAGTAAGTAATTTGTATTTATATAGTACTTTTCCAGACCAGGGTCACAAAGAACTTAAACAATCAAAACAATATTCAATAAAGTTTATACTTTAAAGGTCAAGATAAAACTGATAACAATACAGGAGTCTCAGAGAATCAAAGAAAATAAATAAATAAATAAAATAAGTAAGTCTGTCGTTGGGTGTAAAAGTGTGTATTTATTCCATGTTGTCGTCACTGAATCAATATTTGTGAGGTCATTGTACACAAAACTCTGCTGCTCGTGGAAAATAGTCTCAGACGGTTTTATTTCCCTAAACTTCAGCGAGAAATGGATCGTTTTCACCTTCGACTCTTGAGCCTCGCCTCGGTTTTCATCCTCGCAACCTTCAGTGGAGCCTCGAGTGAGTGATCGTCGGTCGACCCTTGACCTCTGTTTCAAACATAGCAAGAATGATCGTCTCTCGTCCTTCATGGAAATAATAAACACAAAGTTAAAGTCAAATGAAAAAATGATGATAAAAAAACATCAACAAGAAAAGTATTTGTTTGTAGATCATGGATTGATTTTTATTCGTTTTAGAAACACGGCAAGAACAAGAAAACATTTCATGACGAATGTTACACAAAATACTGACAAAATACTGAAGTCACAAATAGAAGTTCTTTGACAGAGACTGAAGTTTGATATTGTTGTTATTATTATTATTGTTATTGTTATTGTTATTGTTATTATTATTATTATTATTATTGTTATTGTTATTGTTATTGTTGTTATTATTATTATTGTTATTGTTATTGTTATTGTTGTTATTATTATTATTATTGTTATTGTTATTGTTATTGTTATTGTTATTGTTATTGTTATTGTTATTATTATTATTATCGTTATTATTATTATCGTTATTATTTTTATTATTGTTATTATTATTATTATTATTATTATTATTATTATTATTATTATTATTATTATCGTTATTATTATTATCGTTATTATTTTTATTATTATTATTATTATTATCAACCACTCTACCATCTGAGCTATGTCGCCCCAAGAAGCAAAGGAGAAGAAAGGCAGCTACTTGTTCATGAGGAAGTGATCCCTAACATCCAGGGAAACCCAACAAAATGCCTTGGAAAGTGGTATGATGATTCCCTGTCAGACAAGAACAGCATCTCCAGCACCGTAAAGCAAGTTGAGGATTGGCTGTATAAGATGGATAAGTCTGGCCTGCCTGGTCTACTCCCGAGACTCATGTGGCTTCTCACCATGTACGAGGTTCCCCTGTCATCTGTTGAAGCAATGGAGAGGAAGTTCAACAAACACCTTCGTAGATGGTTAGGAATACCCCCAAGCTTTACAGCTGTGCGGCTCTACATACGGTCGGCCAGCTCCAGCTTCCCTTGTCATCTGTGCTGGAAGAGTTCAAAGTTGCCAAGTGCAGACTGTCCCTGACATACAGCGACTCTCAAGATCAACTCACCAGGGAAGCAGGAGTTAGAACACGATCTGGCTGCAAGTGGGCCTGCAGCACAACGATTACCCAGGCAGAATGTTCTCTAAGGACCAAAGACATCATTGGGAACCCTTGCCCGGGTAGACAGGGGCTGGGTTCATCACATTTCCAGCAGTGGTCAAAGTCCACTCCTAGGGAGAAGAGAGCCTTGATCCAGGAGGAAGTCCGAAACCTTGAGGAGGAACGGAGAAGAGCAAAATCCATCGAGCTTGCAACTCAAGGAGTCTGGACGAGGTGGAGCCTCCCCAAGACATCCATCACATGGGGTGAACTGTGGCGGTGGGAGCCCTTCCGGATATCCTTCCTACTCCGAGCAGTGTAAGACACCTTACTGACCCCAGTACATTTGCACAGGTGGAGGATGAGGGAGGACCCACTGTGCAGATTGTGTGGCGGTAAAGGATCAATGGCGCACATTCTATCTGGGTGCAAGACCGCTTTAACTCAGGGTAGATACAGGTGCACCATGACAAGGTGTTAGCAGTGCTTGCAGATGTCCTGGAGCAAGAGAGGAGGAAGAAGCAACCAACCAAAGCAAGACCACTGCTGAGCACCATCACCTTTGTGAAAGAAGGTCAAAGACCTGTCAACAGCCAAGCGAGGCAGAACCTCCTGAAATCAGCACAGCGATGGGAAATGGAGGTTGACCTCGGGAAGAAACTCCATTTCCCAGAAGCGGTTCTCATCACCACTTTAAGACCAGACATCATCATGTGGTCTCCAGAGGGGAAGAAGATCATCCTGGTGGAGTTGACAGTGCCGTGGGAGGAGGGCTGTGAGGAAGCTGCAGAGAGGAAAAAATCCAAATACCAGCAACTTGTCCAAGACTGCCGGGATAAGGGGTGGAAAGCATGGCTGATGACGGTGGAAGTTGGATGTCGAGGGTTCCAGCTCAATCAGTGTGGGATCTATTGACCAAGGTTGGACTGAGAGGCCACTGAAGAAAAGCAGCAGTTCACAGGCTGGGAGAAGCGTCAGAAAGAGCCTCCTGTTGGCTCTGGAGAGAACACAAGCTGGAAGCCTGGGGGAGAGTGACTGGTCAGTCACTGCAGACCCACCAACTACAGGGCGTTGTGGTTAAGGGTCGAAACGCCCAGTGAAGGTTGGGGACCACCTGATGACCTCTCTCCCAGGCCAAGGCTTCACCCATTAGAAATGGGTGAATACTAGCATCCCAGATGTTTTATGCAACTTATTATTATTGTTGTTGTGGTTGTTGTTGTTGTTGTTGTTATTATTATTAATATTATCATTAGTGTTGTTGTTATTATTATAATTATTATTGTTGTTTTTATTATTGATGTTGTTATTATTATATTATTATTATTGTCGTTATTATTATTATTTTTCATTATTGTTATTATTGTTATTATTATTTTTGTTTCTTGTTCCATGAAAACATGTATCTTTAAACACTCATATCTCCAGACGTCCACGTGAGGAACATGCAGAGCTTCATCGCTGCCGTGGAGCACCTGGAGGCATCGAACCCGGGCCTGGGTCCTCTGGCTCTGCTCCAGGCTCTGAGGAAGACAGCGGGTCACGATGACCCGATGACCGTCCTGTACCTCGGAGCCTCCAACAACCTGAGCGACGTCGTGGAACCTTCGCTCCTCAACGCGTCCACCTTCAGCTTCTTCGACAAGTCCATCCACCACCTGGTGACCCGGCACGAGGAGCGCGGCGTGGTCCTGGCGCCGGACGGCACCACGCTGGCACTCGCACCCTTGCTCGTGGGCATCGAGGCGGGTCTGAAGGCCCGGAGCGAGGGGTCCTCGACGACCTCCATCTTCCCGCTGACCCTGGGCCGCACCCTGGGTCTGTCCTTCCTCAGCCTCCAGGACGTCCCGGCCTCACGGCGACTGGGACCCGACGGATGCTGGGACAGTGTGGTCCGGCCCAGGATCTTCACGCTGTCCAGAGCCTCCACCCCGGCCACCGACGCCGTCATCCACGGAGGCATGGACGGATCCATACTGGGTCACGACCTGGTCCGCCTCCCGGCCTCCGAGGAGCCTCCGGCCCTGAGCCTGATCCTGAAGAGGTTCTACGTCTACGAGGTGGATCAGGACTTTGACTGGACTCGACACGTGAGCCCCAGAAGAAGAACCATGTCCAGGTCCATCCTGGAGCCTCTGGACCTGCAGCAGGAGGTGATGGAGACGCTGAGGCTGGTGTGGAGGCTGGAGGAGACCGAGTGGATCAACTGGGACACGGAGGTGCAGCAGTCGGTCCGAGAAGGTCTGGAGGAGTTTGTGACTCGATACTGGGGTGAGTTGAAGGTTCAGAACCTCTTCTGTCCTTCTTAGGGATCAATAATATTCAAATTGAAGAAGTTCAAATAAAAATAAATAAAACAAGTGTTTTAACTAAAAAATATATATTTTAATAGAAAGTAAATTCAATATAAATCAGTTCCAGGAAAGAAATTCTCTTTTTAAGTCTTTAAATGTGAAAGAGTTGCTTCAAACAAAAAAAGTTCAATAAAAAAAGTTCAATAAAAAAGTTCAATAAAAAAAGTTCAATAAAAAAGTTCAATAAAAAAAGTTCAATAAAAAAGTTCAATAAAAAAGTTCAATAAAAAAAGTTCAATAAAAAAAGTTCAATAAAAAAGTTCAATAAAAAAAGTTCAATAAAAAAGTTCAATAAAAAAAGTTCAATAAAAAAGTTCAATAAAAAAAGTTCAATAAAAAAGTTCAATAAAAAAAGTTCAATAAAAAAGTTCAATAAAAAAAGTTCAATAAAAAAAGTTCAATAAAAAAAGTTCAATAAAAAAGTTCAATAAAAAAAGTTCAATAAAAAAAGTTCAATAAAAAAGTTCAATAAAAAAGTTCAATAAAAAAAGTTAAATAAAAAAAGTTAAATAAAAAATGTTTAATAAAAATAGTTCAATAAAAAAGTTCAATAAAAAAAGTTCAATAAAAAAGTTCAATAAAAAAAGTTCAATAAAAAAAGTTCAATAAAAAAAGTTCAATAAAAAAGTTCAATAAAAAAGTTCAATAAAAAAAGTTCAATAAAAAAAGTTCAATAAAAAATGTTTAATACGATAAAAAGTGCGAAACATTTTCAATTTGGTTTTTGCTTTTATCGAATTGAAAAAATTGTTCATGTTTCTATTTTTTCGTTCTGTTTTCTCTAACTGTCTCTCCTGATGATTGACACTCCTGATGATTGACACTCCTGATGATTGACACTCCTGATGATTGACACTCCTGATGATTGACACTCCTGATGATTGACACTCCTGATGATTGACACTCCTGATGATTGACACTCCTGATGATTGACACTCCTGATGATTGACACTCCTGATGATTGACACTCCTGATGATCGAAACTCCTGATGATTGACACTCCTGATGATTGACACTCCTGATGATTGACACTCCTGATGATTGACACTCCTGATGATTGACACTCCTGATGATTGACACTCCTGATGATTGACACTCCTGATGATTGACACTCCTGATGATTGACACTCCTGATGATTGACACTCCTGATGATTGACACTCCTGATGATTGACACTCCTGATGATTGACACTCCTGATGATCGACACTCCTGATGATTGACACTCCTGATGATTGACACTCCTGATGATTGACACTCCTGATGATTGACACTCCTGATGATTGACACTCCTGATGATTGACACTCCTGATGATTGACACTCCTGATGATCGACACTCCTGATGATTGACACTCCTGATGATTGACACTCCTGATGATTGACACTCCTGATGATTGACACTCCTGATGATTGACACTCCTGATGATTGACACTCCTGATGATTGACACTCCTGATGATTGACACTCCTGATGAATGACACTCCTGATGATTGACACTCCTGATGATTGACACTCCTGATGAATGACACTCCTGATGATTGACACTCCTGATGATTGACACTCCTGATGAATGACACTCCTGATGATTGACACTCCTGATGATTGACACTCCTGATGAATGACACTCCTGATGATTGACACTCCTGATGATTGACACTCCTGATGATTGACACTCCTGATGATTGACACTCCTGATGATCGACACTCCTGATGAACGACACTCCTGATGATTGACACTCCTGATGATTGACACTCCTGATGATTGACACTCCTGATGAATGACACTCCTGATGATTGACACTCCTGATGATTGACACTCCTGATGATTGACACTCCTGATGATTGACACTCCTGATGATTGACACTCCTGATGATTGACACTCCTGATGATCGACACTCCTGATGATTGACACTCCTGATGATTGACACTCCTGATGATTGACACTCCTGATGATTGACACTCCTGATGATTGACACTCCTGATGATTGACACTCCTGATGATTGACACTCCTGATGATCGACACTCCTGATGATTGACACTCCTGATGATTGACACTCCTGATGATTGACACTCCTGATGATTGACACTCCTGATGATTGACACTCCTGATGATTGACACTCCTGATGATTGACACTCCTGATGATTGACACTCCTGATGAATGACACTCCTGATGATTGACACTCCTGATGATTGACACTCCTGATGAATGACACTCCTGATGATTGACACTCCTGATGATTGACACTCCTGATGAATGACACTCCTGATGATTGACACTCCTGATGATTGACACTCCTGATGAATGACACTCCTGATGATTGACACTCCTGATGATTGACACTCCTGATGATTGACACTCCTGATGATTGACACTCCTGATGATCGACACTCCTGATGAACGACACTCCTGATGATTGACACTCCTGATGATTGACACTCCTGATGATTGACACTCCTGATGAATGACACTCCTGATGATTGACACTCCTGATGATTGACACTCCTGATGATTGACACTCCTGATGATTGACACTCCTGATGATTGACACTCCTGATGATTGACACTCCTGATGATTGACACTCCTGATGATTGACACTCCTGATGATTGACACTCCTGATGATTGACACTCCTGATGATTGACACTCCTGATGATTGACACTCCTGATGATTGACACTCCTGATGATTGACACTCCTGATGATCGACACTCCTGATGATCGACACTCCTGATGATTGACACTCCTGATGATTGACACTCCTGATGATTGACACCTGTCACTCCAGACTGTCCTCAGATCATCCCTCGCTGTCAGTGGCTCGCTCGCTCGCCCACAGAGACGCCCGTCGCTCTCTCTCTGCCTCTCAACTTCCTGTTCCTGCATCACACGCTGCAGCCGTCGGCGCCGTGTTGGACCTTCAGCTCCTGCGCCGAAGACATGAGGAACATGCAGAGCTTCCATCAGGACCAGAGGCGCTGGAGCGACATCGCGTACAAGTGAGTCCAGGAGTCATGAGTCGTTCTGAGTCGTTATGAGTCGTTCTGAGTCGTTATGAGTCGTCGGTGTGTTAACATTTGCGTTAACATTTGTGTTAACATTTGTGTTAACATTTGTGTTAACATTTGTGTTAACATTAGTGTTAACATTTGTGTTAACATTAGTGTTAACATTTGTGTTAACATTAGTGTTAACATTTGTGTTAACATTAGTGTTAACATTTGTGTTAACATTTGTGTTAACATTTGTGTTAACATTTGTGTTACATCAGTTTCGTCGTCGGCTCCGACGGCTTCATCTACGAGGGCCGAGGCTGGGGCGCTGTGGGGACTCACACCAGGGGGCGCAACAGTCACGGTTACGGGGTGTCGTTCATCGGGAACTACACGGCGACCTTACCTGCGCCTCACGACCTCGACCTGCTGAGGAACGCCTTCGTGCGCTGTGCGCTCAAGCGAGGCGGGCTGACCTCTGACTTCAGCCTTCAAGGTCACAGGCAGGGGTCGAACCACACCCTCTGCCCCGGAGACGCTCTCTTCGCCGAACTCCACAAGTGGCGTCACTTCAGGGCGTGACATGATTGACATGATTGACAGCTGTCAGTGTGACGATTAAAGTGACGTGTCTTGAATTATTTCAATCATTTTCTAACGGAACGAAGATGAAAACATTTCTTTTTCAAAGAGTTTTTAATAAAAGTGAGATTCTGTAAATATAACATGTAGAAATCAACACGTCACACGCGTGTTGAGGAAGATCAAAGGGTCACACGTGTGTTGAAGAACATCAAAGGGTCACACGCGTGTTGACGAACATCAAAGGGTCACACGCGTGTTGAAGAACATTAAAGGGTCACACACGTGTTGACGAACATTAAAGGGTCACACACGTGTTGACGAACATTAAAGGGTCACACGTGTGTTGACGAACATCAAAGGGTCACACGTGTGTTGAAGAACATCAAAGGGTCACACGCGTGTTGAAGAACATCAAAGGGTCACACGCGTGTTGACGAACATCAAAGGGTCACACGCGTGTTGAAGAACATTAAAGGGTCACACACGTGTTGACGAACATTAAAGGGTCACACACGTGTTGACGAACATTAAAGGGTCACACGCGTGTTGAAGAACATCAAAGGGTCACACGCGTGTTGACGAACATCAAAGGGTCACACGTGTGTTGAAGAACATTAAAGGGTCACACGCGTGTTGAAGAACATTAAAGGGTCACACGCGTGTTGAAGAACATTAAAGGGTCACACGCGTGTTGACGAACATCAAAGGGTCACACACGTGTTGACGAACATCAAAGGGTCACACGCGTGTTGACGAACATCAAAGGGTCACACGCGTGTTGAAGAACATTAAAGGGTCACACGCGTGTTGAAGAACATTAAAGGGTCACACGTGTGTTGACGAACATCAAAGGGTCACACGCGTGTTGACGAACATCAAAGGGTCACACGCGTGTTGACGAACATCAAAGGGTCACACGTGTGTTGACGAACATCAAAGGGTCACACGCGTGTTGACGAACATCAAAGGGTCACACGTGTGTTGACGAACATCAAAGGGTCACACGCGTGTTGACGAACATCAAAGGGTCACACGCGTGTTCACGAACATCAAAGGGTCACACGTGTGTTGACGAACATCAAAGGGTCACACGTGTGTTGACGAACATCAAAGGGTCACACGCGTGTTGACGAACATCAAAGGGTCACACGTGTGTTGACGAACATCAAAGGGTCACACGCGTGTTGACGAACATCAAAGGGTCACACGTGTGTTGACGAACATCAAAGGGTCACACGCGTGTTGAAGAACATTAAAGGGTCACAAGCGTGTTGACGAACATCAAAGGGTCACACGTGTGTTGACGAACATCAAAGGGTCACACGCGTGTTGACGAACATCAAAGGGTCACACGCGTGTTGACGAACATCAAAGGGTCACACGTGTGTTGACGAACATCAAAGGGTCACACGCGTGTTGACGAACATTAAAGGGTCACACTCGTGTTGACGAACATCAAAGGGTCACACGCGTGTTGACGAACATTAAAGGGTCACACGCGTGTTGACGAACATCAAAGGGTCACACGCGTGTTGACGAACATCAAAGGGTCACACGCGTGTTGAAGAACATCAAAGGGTCACACACGTGTTGACGAACATCAAAGGGTCACACGCGTGTTGACGAACATCAAAGGGTCACACGCGTGTTGAAGAACATCAAAGGGTCACACGCGTGTTGAAGAACATTAAAGGGTCACACTCGTGTTGACGAACATCAAAGGGTCACACGCGTGTTGAAGAACATCAAAGGGTCACACGCGTGTTGACGAACATCAAAGGGTCACACGCGTGTTGAAGAACATTAAAGGGTCACACGCGTGTTGACGAACATCAAAGGGTCACACGCGTGTTGAAGAACATTAAAGGGTCACACGCGTGTTAACGAACATCAAAGGGTCACACGTGTGTTGACGAACATCAAAGGGTCACACGCGTGTTGAAGAACATTAAAGGGTCACACGCATGTTGACGGACATGAAAGGGTCACAGGTCACAGGCGTGTGCAGACGTTCAGCTGATGCTGCAGAAGATCCTTCAGGTCCCTGAAGACGCAGAGACACCGAGGACATCGATGTTGAGACGCGTGTTTCCTGCTGTGAGTGATGAGGTTACTGCTCTGACTGAAGGCCTTTCCACAGGTGACACACACGTGCGGCTTCTCACCTGTGGACACACGGCAACGTCACGTGACCACAAGGTTACGTCCATCACGTGACCATTAACATTCAAATTCAATTGATCAGATGAAAGAGTGAGTACAGGTGAGCTCAGGTGAACACGTGACACCTGTAGATGAAAGCATGAGTACAGGTGAGCTCAGGTGAACACGTGACACCTGTAGATGAAGGCATGAGTACAGGTGAGCTCAGGTGAACACGTGGCACCTGTAGATGAAAGCATGAGTACAGGTGAGCTCAGGTGAACACGTGACACCTGTAGATGAAAGCATGAGTACAGGTGAGCTCAGGTGAACACGTGACACCTGTAGATGAAGGCATGAGTACAGGTGAGCTCAGGTGAACACGTGACACCTGTAGATGAAAGCATGAGTACAGGTGAGCTCAGGTGAACACGTGACACCTGTAGATGAAAGCATGAGTACAGGTGAGCTCAGGTGAACACGTGACACCTGTAGATGAAAGCATGAGTACAGGTGAGCTCAGGTGAACACGTGACACCTGTAGATGAAAGCATGAGTACAGGTGAGCTCAGGTGAACACGTGACACCTGTAGATGAAGGCATGAGTACAGGTGAGCTCAGGTGAACACGTGGCACCTGTAGATGAAAGCATGAGTACAGGTGAGCTCAGGTGAACACGTGACACCTGTAGATGAAAGCATGAGTACAGGTGAGCTCAGGTGAACACGTGACACCTGTAGATGAAGGCATGAGTACAGGTGAGCTCAGGTGAACACGTGACACCTGTAGATGAAAGCATGAGTACAGGTGAGCTCAGGTGAACACGTGACACCTGTAGATGAAAGCATGAGTACAGGTGAGCTCAGGTGAACACGTGACACCTGTAGATGAAAGCATGAGTACAGGTGAGCTCAGGTGAACACGTGACACCTGTAGATGAAAGCATGAGTACAGGTGAGCTCAGGTGAACACGTGACACCTGTAGATGAAGGCATGAGTACAGGTGAGCTCAGGTGAACACGTGGCACCTGTAGATGAAAGCATGAGTACAGGTGAGCTCAGGTGAACACGTGACACCTGTAGATGAAAGCATGAGTACAGGTGAGCTCAGGTGAACACGTGACACCTGTAGATGAAAGCATGAGTACAGGTGAGCTCAGGTGAACACGTGACACCTGTAGATGAAAGCGTGAGTACAGGTGAGCTCAGGAGAACACGTGACACCTGTAGATGAAAGCATGAGTACAGGTGAGCTCAGGTGAACACGTGACACCTGTAGATGAAAGCATGAGTAGAGGTGAGCTCAGGTGAACACGTGACACCTGTAGATGAAAGCATGAGTACAGGTGAGCTCAGGTGAACACGTGGCACCTGTAGATGAAAGCATGAGTACAGGTGAGCTCAGGTGAACACGTGACACCTGTAGATGAAAGCATGAGTACAGGTGAGCTCAGGTGAACACGTGACACCTGTAGATGAAAGCATGGGTACAGGTGAGCTCAGGTGAACACGTGACACCTGTAGATGAAAGCATGAGTACAGGTGAGCTCAGGTGAACACGTGGCACCTGTAGATGAAAGCATGAGTACAGGTGAGCTCAGGTGAACACGTGGCACCTGTAGATGAAAGCATGAGTACAGGTGAGCTCAGGTGAACACGTGACACCTGTAGATGAAAGCATGAGTACAGGTGAGCTCAGGTGAACACGTGACACCTGTAGATGAAAGCATGAGTACAGGTGAGCTCAGGTGAACACGTGACGCATGTAGATGAAAGCATGAGTACAGGTGAGCTCAGGTGAACACGTGACGCATGTAGATGAAAGCATGAGTACAGGTGAGCTCAGGTGAACACGTGACGCATGTAGATGAAAGCGTGAGTACAGATGAGCTCAGGAGAACACTTGACACCTGTAGATGAAAGCATGAGTACAGGTGAGCTCAGGTGAACACGTGACACCTGTAGATGAAAGCATGAGTACAGGTGAGCTCAGGTGAACACGTGACACCTGTAGATGAAAGCATGAGTACAGGTGAGCTCAGGTGAACACGTGACACCTGTAGATGAAAGCATGAGTACAGGTGAGCTCAGGTGAACACGTGACACCTGTAGATGAAAGCATGAGTACAGGTGAGCTCAGGTGAACACGTGACACCTGTAGATGAAAGCATGAGTACAGGTGAGCTCAGGTGAACACGTGACACCTGTAGATGAAAGCATGAGTACAGGTGAGCTCAGGTGAACACGTGACACCTGTAGATGAAAGCGTGAGTACAGGTGAGCTCAGGTGAACACGTGGCACCTGTAGATGAAAGCATGAGTACAGGTGAGCTCAGGTGAACACGTGACACCTGTAGATGAAAGCATGAGTACAGGTGAGCTCAGGTGAACACGTGACACCTGTAGATGAAAGCATGAGTACAGGTGAGCTCAGGTGAACACGTGACGCATGTAGATGAAAGCGTGAGTACAGGTGAGCTCAGGTGAACACGTGACACCTGTAGATGAAAGCATGAGTACAGGTGAGCTCAGGTGAACACGTGACACATGTAGATGAAACCATGAGTACAGGTGAGCTCAGGTGAACACGTGACACCTGTAGATGAAAGCATGAGTACAGGTGAGCTCAGGTGAACACGTGGCACCTGTAGATGAAAGCGTAAGTACAGGTGAGTTCAGGTGAACACGTGACACCTGTAGATGAAAGCGTGAGTAAAGGTGAGCTCAGGTGTACACGTGACACCTGTAGATGAAAGCATGAGTACAGGTGAGCTCAGGTGAACACGTGACATCTGTAGATGAAAGCATGAGTACAGGTGAGCTCAGGTGAACACGTGGCACCTGTAGATGAAAGCGTGAGTACAGGTGAGCTCAGGTGAACACGTGACACCTGTAGATGAAAGCGTGAGTACAGGTGAGCTCAGGTGAACACGTGACACCTGTAGATGAAAGCGTGAGTACAGGTGAGCTCAGGTGAACACGTGGCACCTGTAGATGAAAGCATGAGTACAGGTGAGCTCAGGTGAACATGTGACGCATGTAAAAGAAAGCGTGAGTAAAGGTGAGCTCAGGTGAACACGTGACACCTGTAGATGAAAGCATGAGTACAGGTGAGCTCAGGTGAACACGTGACGCATGTAGATGAAAGCGTGAGTACAGGTGAGCTCAGGTGAACACGTCACACCTGTAGATGAAAGCATGAGTACAGGTGAGCTCAGGTGAACACGTGACATCTGTAGATGAAAGCATGGGTACAGGTGAGCTCAGGTGAACACGTGACACCTGTAGATGAAAGCATGAGTACAGGTGAGCTCAGGTGAACACGTGGCACCTGTAGATGAAAGCATGAGTACAGGTGAGCTCAGGTAAACATGTGACGCATGTAGATGAAAGCGTGAGTAAAGGTGAGCTAAGGTGAACACGTGACACCTGTAGATGAAAGCATGAGTACAGGTGAGCTCAGGTGAACACGTGACGCATGTAGATGAAAGCGTGAGTACAGGTGAGCTCAGGTGAACACGTCACACCTGTAGATGAAAGCATGAGTACAGGTGAGCTCAGGTGAACACGTGACACCTGTAGATGAAAGCATGAGTACAGGTGAGCTCAAGTGAACACGTGACACATGTAGATGAAAGCGTGAGTACAGGTGAGCTCAGGTGAACACGTGACACCTGTAGATGAAAGCGTGAGTACAGGTGAGCTCAGGTGAACACGTCACACCTGTAGATGAAAGCGTGAGTACAGGTGAGCTCAGGTGAACACGTGGCACCTGTAGATGAAAGCATGAGTACAGGTGAGCTCAGGTGAACACGTGACACCTGTAGATGAAAGCATGAGTACAGGTGAGCTCAGGTGAACACGTGACGCATGTAGATGAAAGCGTGAGTACAGTGGAGCTCAGGTGAACACGTCACACCTGTAGATGAAAGCATGAGTACAGGTGAGCTCAGGTGAACACGTGACATCTGTAGATGAAAGCATGAGTACAGATGAGCTCAGGTGAACACGTGGCACCTGTAGATGAAAGCGTGAGTACAGGTGAGCTCAGGTGAACACGTGACACCTGTAGATGAAAGCGTGAGTACAGGTGAGCTCAAGTGAACACGTGACACCTGTAGATGAAAGCGTGAGTACAGGTGAGCTCAGGTGAACACGTGGCACCTGTAGATGAAAGCATGAGTACAGGTGAGCTCAGGTGAACATGTGACGCATGTAGATGAAAGCGTGAGTACAGGTGAGCTCAGGTGAACACGTGACACCTGTAGATGAAAGCATGAGTACAGGTGAGCTCAGGTGAACACGTGACGCATGTAGATGAAAGCGTGAGTACAGGTGAGCTCAGGTGAACACGTCACACCTGTAGATGAAAGCATGAGTACAGGTGAGCTCAGGTGAACACGTGACACCTGTAGATGAAAGCATGAGTACAGGTGAGCTCAGGTGAACACGTGACGCATGTAGATGAAAGCGTGAGTACAGGTGAGCTCAGGTGAACACGTCACACCTGTAGATGAAAGCATGAGTACAGGTGAGCTCAGGTGAACACGTGACACCTGTAGATGAAAGCATGAGTACAGGTGAGCTCAGGTGAACACGTGACGCATGTAGATGAAAGCGTGAGTACAGGTGAGCTCAGGTGAACACGTGACACCTGTAGATGAAAGCGTGAGTACAGGTGAGCTCAGGTGAACACGTCACACCTGTAGATGAAAGCGTGAGTACAGGTGAGCTCAGGTGAACACGTGGCACCTGTAGATGAAAGCATGAGTACAGGTGAGCTCAGGTGAACACGTGACACCTGTAGATGAAAGCATGAGTACAGGTGAGCTCAGGTGAACACGTGACATCTGTAGATGAAAGCATGAGTACAGGTGAGCTCAGGTGAACACGTGACGCATGTAGATGAAAGCGTGAGTACAGGTGAGCTCAGGTGAACATGTGACACCTGTAGATGAAAGCATGAGTACAGGTGAGCTCAGGTGAACACGTGACGCATGTAGATGAAAGCGTGAGTACAGGTGAGCTCAGGTGAACATGTGACACCTGTAGATGAAAGCATGAGTACAGGTGAGCTCAGGTGAACACGTGACGCATGTAGATGAAAGCGTGAGTACAGGTGAGCTCAGGTGAACACGTGACACCTGTAGATGAAAGCATGAGTACAGGTGAGCTCAGGTGAACACGTGACGCATGTAGATGAAACCATGAGTACAGGTGAGCTCAGGTGAACACGTGACACCTGTAGATGAAAGCATGAGTACAGGTGAGCTCAGGTGAACACGTGGCACCTGTAGATGAAAGCGTAAGTACAGGTGAGCTCAGGTGAACACGTGACACCTGTAGATGAAAGCGTGAGTACAGGTGAGCTCAGGTGAACACGTGACACCTGTAGATGAAAGCATGAGTACAGGTGAGCTCAGGTGAACACGTGACACCTGTAGATGAAAGCATGAGTACAGGTGAGCTCAGGTGAACATGTGACATCTGTAGATGAAAGCATGAGTACAGGTGAGCTCAGGTGAACACGTGGCACCTGTAGATGAAAGCGTGAGTACAGGTGAGCTCAGGTGAACACGTGACACCTGTAGATGAAAGCGTGAGTACAGGTGAGCTCAGGTGAACACGTGACACCTGTAGATGAAAGCATGAGTACAGGTGAGCTCAGGTGAACACGTGGCACCTGTAGATGAAAGCGTGAGTACAGGTGAGCTCAGGTGAACACGTGACACCTGTAGATGAAAGCATGAGTACAGGTGAGCTCAGGTGAACACGTGACGCATGTAGATGAAAGCGTGAGTACAGGTGAGCTCAGGTGAACACGTCACACCTGTAGATGAAAGCATGAGTACAGGTGAGCTCAGGTGAACACGTGACACCTGTAGATGAAAGCATGAGTACAGGTGAGCTCAGGTGAACACGTGACACCTGTAGATGAAAGCATGAGTACAGGTGAGCTCAGGTGAACACGTGACGCATGTAGATGAAAGCGTGAGTACAGGTGAGCTCAGGTGAACACGTGACACCTGTAGATGAAAGCATGAGTACAGGTGAGCTCAGGTGAACACGTGACACCTGTAGATGAAAGCATGAGTACAGGTGAGCTCAGGTGAACACGTGACGCATGTAGATGAAAGCGTGAGTACAGGTGAGCTCAGGTGAACACGTGACACCTGTAGATGAAAGCGTGAGTACAGGTGAGCTCAGGTGAACACGTGACGCATGTAGATGAAAGCGTGAGTACAGGTGAGCTCAGGTGAACACGTGACACCTGTAGATGAAAGCATGAGTACAGGTGAGCTCAGGTGAACACGTGACGCATGTAGATGAAAGCGTGAGTACAGGTGAGCTCAGGTGAACACGTGACACCTGTAGATGAAAGCATGAGTACAGGTGAGCTCAGGTGAACACGGGACACCTGTAGATGAAAGCGTGAGTACAGGTGAGCTCAGGTGAACACGTGACGCATGTAGATGAAAGCGTGAGTACAGGTGAGCTCAGGTGAACACGTGACACCTGTAGATGAAAGCATGAGTACAGGTGAGCTCAGGTGAACACGTGACGCATGTAGATGAAAGCGTGAGTACAGGTGAGCTCAGGTGAACACGTGACACGTGTAGATGAAAGCATGAGTACAGGTGAGCTCAGGTGAACACGGGACACCTGTAGATGAAAGCGTGAGTACAGGTGAGCTCAGGTGAACACGTGACGCATGTAGATGAAAGCGTGAGTACAGGTGAGCTCAGGTGAACACGTGACACCTGTAGATGAAAGCGTGAGTACAGGTGAGCTCAGGTGAACACGTGATGCATGTAGATGAAAGCGTGAGTACAGGTGAGCTCAGGTGAACACGTGACACCTGTAGATGAAAGCATGAGTACAGGTGAGCTCAGGTGAACACGTGACGCATGTAGATGAAAGCGTGAGTACAGGTGAGCTCAGGTGAACACGTGACACCTGTAGATGAAAGCATGAGTACAGGTGAGCTCAGGTGAACACGGGACACCTGTAGATGAAAGCGTGAGTACAGGTGAGCTCAGGTGAACACGGGACACCTGTAGATGAAAGCGTGAGTACAGGTGAGCTCAGGTGAACACGTGACGCATGTAGATGAAAGCGTGAGTACAGGTGAGCTCAGGTGAACACGTGACACCTGTAGATGAAAGCGTGAGTACAGGTGAGCTCAGGTGAACACGTGATGCATGTAGATGAAAGCGTGAGTACAGGTGAGCTCAGGTGAACACGTGACACCTGTAGATGAAAGCATGAGTACAGGTGAGCTCAGGTGAACACGTGACGCATGTAGATGAAAGCGTGAGTACAGGTGAGCTCAGGTGAACACGTGACACCTGTAGATGAAAGCATGAGTACAGGTGAGCTCAGGTGAACACGTGCAGGTCCTCACCTGTGTGAATGAAGGTGTGTTTCTTCATGTCTGACTTCTGGTGGAAGCGTTTGCTGCAGAACTGACAAGGATACGGACGCGTGTCCGAGTGGATCAGCAGGTGAGTGGACAGCGTGGACGAGCGCTTGAACACCTTCCCGCACACCTGGCAGCCGAACACTCGCCCCTGCAACACGCCAGCGTCACGTGACGTCATGACCTTCAGGTCGACACTCACCTTCCACCTGCTGGAGAACTCTGGGTCCACTAACATGTCTGGAGTCTGAGTCACGCAGTGAGTCCTGAACACGTGAGACTTGAGCGACGACACACTCGACAACACCTGCAACACAAATGATGTCATCAATGATGTCATCACAACCACAGTATCTCAGCTGGACACCAGGTGGCAGTAGAGACACGAGGTGATGATGATGATGATGAAGATGAACATGATGATGAAGATGAAGATGATGAAGATGATGATGAAGATGAAGATGAAGATGAAGATGATGAAGATGAAGATGAAGATGATGATGATGAAGATGAAGATGAAGATGAAGATGAAGATGAAGATGATGAAGATGAAGATGAAGATGAAGATGAAGATGAAGATGAAGATGAAGATGATGATGATGATGAAGATGATGAAGATGAAGATGAAGATGAAGATGATGAAGATGAAGATGAAGATGAAGATGAAGATGAAGATGATGATGATGAAGATGAAGATGAAGATGAAGATGAAGATGATGAAGATGAAGATGAAGATGAAGATGAAGATGAAGATGATGATGATGATGAAGATGATGAAGATGAAGATGAAGATGAAGATGATGAAGATGAAGATGAAGATGAAGATGAAGATGATGATGATGATGATGATGATGAAGATGAAGATGAAGATGAAGATGAAGATGATGAAGATGAAGATGAAGATGAAGATGATGAAGATGAAGATGAAGATGAAGATGAAGATGATGATGATGATGAAGATGATGAAGATGAAGATGAAGATGAAGATGATGAAGATGAAGATGAAGATGAAGATGAAGATGAAGATGAAGATGAAGATGATGATGATGATGATGATGATGAAGATGAAGATGAAGATGAAGATGATGAAGGACCTTGTAACAAAATGGACACTCTTGCTTCAGACTAGTCTTCTTGCTCTCAGCGACAGTGAAGATCTTCTGACTCATCATTGACCTGGACTTCATGGACCCTGAGGTGGTGAAGAACATCTGAGGTCACGTGTGAAGGTTCAAATCCTGAGATGAAGAAACGTATCAATGATGTCACCAGAAGTCTCAGGACGTTCCAGATGTTTGCTGCTGGACGAGGAACTCTCTGGAAGGTTCAAACATGGCGGAGATGTTTGTGCTGAGGTGGACAACAAGGACGTGCTCCAGGTGTTCTTCTCCTTTTCATCACTCATTGACTCCTCACTTGTTCCTCCTCGTCGTTTACTGTCAGCCGACCATCGAAGTCCTCCTCGCTTGACCAGGAACGACCGCGGCATCACTTCCTGCCTGAACAACGTCAGAGATGAAGAACCACAAGCTTTTATGATGAACTAACACTTATCACTGTTGGACTTAGACTTAGACTTAGACTTAGACTTAGACTTAGACTTAGACTTAGACTTAGACTTAGACTTAGACTTAGACTTAGACTTAGACTTAGACTTAGACTTAGACTTAGACTTAGACTTAGACTTAGACTTAGACAGGTTTCTGTTTTTTTGTGTTTTTTTTGTTGAACTATTGAAGCACATTTACAAACAAATTAAATACACTTACAAACTATTGAAACACATTTACAAACTATTGAAGCACATTTACAAACAAATTAAATACACTTACAAACTATTGAAGCACATTTACAAACAAATTAAATACACTTACAAACTATTGAAACACATTTACAAACTATTGAAGCACATTTACAAACAAATTAAATACACTTACAAACTATTGAAACACATTTACAAACTATTGAAGCACATTTACAAACAAATTAAATACACTTACAAACTATTGAAGCACATTTACAAACAAATTAAATACACTTACAAACTATTGAAACACATTTACAAACTATTGAAGCACATTTACAAACTATTGAAGCACATTTACAAACAAATTAAATACACTTACAAACTATTGAAACACATTTACAAACTATTGAAGCACATTTACAAACTATTGAAACACATTTACAAACTATTGAAGCACATTAACAAACTATTGAAACACATTTACAAACTATTGAAGCACATTTACAAACTATTGAAGCACATTTACAAACTATTGAAACACATTTACAAACTATTGAAGCACATTTACAAACTATTGAAACACATTTACAAACTATTGAAGCACATTTACAAACTATTGAAACACATTTACAAACTATTGAAACACATTTACAAACTATTGAAACACATTTACAAACTATTGAAGCACATTTACAAACTATTGAAACACATTTACAAACTATTGAAGCACATTTACAAACTATTGAAGCACATTTACAAACTATTGAAGCACATTTACAAACTATTGAAACACATTTACAAACTATTGAAGCACATTTACAAACTATTGAAACACATTTACAAACTATTGAAGCACATTTACAAACTATTGAAGCACATTTACAAACTATTGAAGCACATTTACAAACTATTGAAGCACATTTACAAACTATTGAAGCACATTTACAAACTATTGAAGCACATTTACAAATTATTGAAGCACATTTACAAACTATTGAAGCACATTTACAAACTATTGAAACACATTTACAAACTATTGAAGCACATTTACAAACTATTGAAGCACATTTACAAACTATTGAAGCACATTTACAAACTATTGAAGCACATTTACAAACTATTGAAGCACATTTACAAACTATTGAAGCACATTTACAAACTATTGAAGCACATTTACAAACTATTGAAGCACATTTACAAACTATTGAAACATATTTACAAACTATTGAAGCACATTTACAAACGAATTAAATACATTTACAAACTAATTAAATACATTTACAAACTCTTGAAAGATTCTGACGTTTAGGTTTTTGTTGAACAAATAAGTAAAAACTACGTACGTTATTCTCTACATCGTGGTTCAACTATCGCGGTCTCGCTGTTTTTTTAGTGTAATTTTCTTTTTCTTTTTTTTTACAGCGTACAGTATGACTGTGTTCTGATTGGTCGAGGGAGATGAATGTGTTCGGCTCGTTTACATAAACAACTTCTCACTAATATTGTGGTTATTCTTTAAATATTTGCGAGTGTTAAAATAAGAGAGAACTGTGAGAAAGTGTTGGTGTGAGTCTAGTGTGTACAAGTGTGCGGTTCGAGGTTTTACTGAAAACATAACAATAATCATAAGAAATACTTCTATTACTTCGTGGTTTTGCAGGTAGTTTTGAGATGTTGAGACACAAATGAATGAAGTGACGATCATTGAATAAAAGTATCTTTAGAAATACGTTATAAAAACATGTGTCATCATAGTTCGTGAACTAATATATACAAACACATGTGTCATCATAGTTCGTGAACTAATACGTATATACAAACACATGTGTCATCATAGTTCGTGAACTAATATATACAAACACATGTGTCATCATAGTTCGTGAACTAATATATACAAACACATGTGTCATCATAGTTCGTGAACTAATATATACAAACACACGTGTCATCATAGTTCCTGAACTAATATATACAAACACATGTGTCATCATAGTTTGTGAACTAATATATACAAACACATGTGTCATCATAGTTCGTGAACTAATATATACAAACACATGTGTCATCATAGTTCGTGAACTAATATATACAAACACATGTGTCATCATAGTTCGTGAACTAATATATACAAACACATGTGTCATCATAGTTTGTGAACTAATATATACAAACACATGTGTCATCATAGTTCGTGAACTAATATATACAAACACATGTGTCATCATAGTTTGTGAACTAATATATACAAACACATGTGTCATCATAGTTCGTGAACTAATATATACAAACACATGTGTCATCATAGTTTGTGAACTAATATATACAAACACATGTGTCATCATAGTTCGTGAACTAATATATACAAACACATGTGTCATCATAGTTTGTGAACTAATATATACAAACACATGTGTCATCATAGTTCGTGAACTAATATATACAAACACATGTGTCATCATAGTTCGTGAACTAATATATACAAACACATGTGTCATCATAGTTTGTGAACTAATACATACAAACACATGTGTCATCATAGTTTGTGAACTAATACATACAAACACATGTGTCATCATAGTTCGTGAACTAATATATACAAACACATGTGTCATCATAGTTCGTGAACTAATATATACAAACACATGTGTCATCATAGTTTGTGAACTAATATATACAAACACATGTGTCATCATAGTTTGTGAACTAATATATACAAACACATGTGTCATCATAGTTTGTGAACTAATACATACAAACACATGTGTCATCATAGTTTGTGAACTAATATATACAAACACATGTGTCATCATAGTTTGTGAACTAATATATTCAAACACATGTGTCATCATAGTTTGTGAACTAATATATACAAACACATGTGTCATCATAGTTTGTGAACTAATACATACAAACACATGTGTCATCATAGTTTGTGAACTAATATATACAAACACATGTGTCATCATAGTTCGTGAACTAATATATACAAACACATGTGTCATCATAGTTCCTGAACTAATATATACAAACACATGTGTCATCATAGTTTGTGAACTAATACATACAAACACATGTGTCATCATAGTTTGTGAACTAATATATACAAACACATGTGTCATCATAGTTTGTGAACTAATACATACAAACACATGTGTCATCATAGTTTGTGAACTAATATATACAAACACATGTGTCATCATAGTTTGTGAACTAATATATACAAACACATGTGTCATCATAGTTTGTGAACTAATATATACAAACACATGTGTCATCATAGTTTGTGAACTAATATATACAAACACATGTGTCATCATAGTTTGTGAACTAATATATACAAACACATGTGTCATCATAGTTCCTGAACTAATATATACAAACACATGTGTCATCATAGTTTGTGAACTAATACATACAAACACATGTGTCATCATAGTTCGTGAACTAATATATACAAACACATGTGTCATCATAGTTCGTGAACTAATATATACAAACACATGTGTCATCGTAGTTCGTGAACTAATATATACAAACACATGTGTCATCATAGTTTGTGAACTAATATATACAAACACATGTGTCATCATAGTTTGTGAACTAATATATACAAACACATGTGTCATCATAGTTTGTGAACTAATATATACAAACACATGTGTCATCATAGTTTGTGAACTAATATATACAAACACATGTGTCATCATAGTTTGTGAACTAATATATACAAACACATGTGTCATCATAGTTCGTGAACTAATATATACAAACACATGTGTCATCATAGTTCGTGAACTAATATATACAAACACATGTGTCATCATAGTTTGTGAACTAATATATACAAACACATGTGTCATCATAGTTTGTGAACTAATATATACAAACACATGTGTCATCATAGTTTGTGAACTAATATATACAAACACATGTGTCATCATAGTTTGTGAACTAATATATTCAAACACATGTGTCATCATAGTTTGTGAACTAATATATACAAACACATGTGTCATCATAGTTTGTGAACTAATACATACAAACACATGTGTCATCATAGTTTGTGAACTAATATATACAAACACATGTGTCATCATAGTTCGTGAACTAATATATACAAACACATGTGTCATCATAGTTCCTGAACTAATATATACAAACACATGTGTCATCATAGTTTGTGAACTAATACATACAAACACATGTGTCATCATAGTTTGTGAACTAATATATACAAACACATGTGTCATCATAGTTTGTGAACTAATACATACAAACACATGTGTCATCATAGTTTGTGAACTAATATATACAAACACATGTGTCATCATAGTTTGTGAACTAATATATACAAACACATGTGTCATCATAGTTTGTGAACTAATATATACAAACACATGTGTCATCATAGTTTGTGAACTAATATATACAAACACATGTGTCATCATAGTTTGTGAACTAATATATACAAACACATGTGTCATCATAGTTCCTGAACTAATATATACAAACACATGTGTCATCATAGTTTGTGAACTAATACATACAAACACATGTGTCATCATAGTTTGTGAACTAATATATACAAACACATGTGTCATCATAGTTCGTGAACTAATATATACAAACACATGTGTCATCGTAGTTCGTGAACTAATATATACAAACACATGTGTCATCATCGTTTGTGAACTAATATATACAAACACATGTGTCATCGTAGTTCGTGAACTAATATATACAAACACATGTGTCATCATAGTTTGTGAACTAATATATACAAACACATGTGTCATCATAGTTCGTGAACTAATATATACAAACACATGTGTCATCATAGTTCGTGAACTAATACAAACACACACAGATACGAACATGAAGTGTAACATACTCACCGAGGGTCTTCACTCGATCATCTCTCAGGAAGTCGCTCACGCCTCGCTCTGACCCGGTGCTTCCTCCCTCACAGGCTCAGAGAAGTTAACGTGTGAACGTTCATGTCGACACTGTTGCATCATCATCGATTCACACGCGGAAGCTTCGCGTGAAACAGGAAGTGAAGAGAAAGAAGGTGCTTTGATTTATGTGTGTTTGAAGGAACATGTCGACTGACTTATGTATACTTTATATACCTATATATACTTTATATACTTTATATACTTATCTATACTTGAAATACTTATATATACTTGATATACTTATATATACTTGATATATTTATATATACTTTATATATACTTTATATACTTATCTATACTTTATATACTTATATATACTTGATATACTTATATATACTTTATATATTTATATATACTTTATATACTTATATATACTTTATATACTTATCTATACTTGATATACTTATATATACTTTATATACTTTATATATTTATATATACTTATATATACTTTATATACTTATATATACTTTAAATACTTAATATACCTATATATACTTTATATATTTATATACACTTTATATATTTATATATACTTTATATATCTATATTTACTTTATATACTTATATATACTTTATATACTTATACATACTTGATATACTTATATATACTTTATATACTTATATATACTTTATATATACTTATATATACTTTATATACTTATATATACTTTAAATACTTAATATACCTATATATACTTTATATATTTATATACACTTTATATATTTATATATACTTTATATTTACTTTATATACTTATATATACTTTATATACTTATATATACTTTATATACTTATGTATACTTTATATACTTTATATAATTATATATACTTTATATACTTAATATACTTAATATACTTATATATAATTAATATACTTATATATACGTTATTTACTTATATATACTTTATATACTTGTATACACTTTACATACTTATATATACTTTATATACGTATATATACTTTATATACTTGTATACACTTTATATACTTATATATACTTTATATACATGTATACACTTTATATACTTATATATACTTTATATACTTATACATACTTGATATACTTATATATACTTATATATACTTTATATACTTATCTATACTTTATATACTTATATATACTTGATATACTTATATATACTTTATAAATACTTATATTTAATTTATATACTTATATATACTTTAAATACTTAATATACCTATATATACTTTATATATTTATATACACTTTATATATTTATATATACTTTATATATCTATATTTACTTTATATACTTATATATACTTTATATACTTATATATACTTTATATACTTATGTATACTTTATATACTTTATATAATTAATTATACTTTATATACTTATATATACTTAATATACTTATATATAATTAATATACTTATATTACGTTATTTACTTATATATACTTTATATACTTGTATACACTTTACATACTTATATATACTTTATATACGTATATATACTTTTTATACTTTATATACTTGTATACACTTTATATACTTGTATATAATTTATATACATGTATACACTTTACATACTTATATATACTTTATATACGTATATATACTTATATATACTTTATATACTTGTATACACTTTACATACTTATATATACTTTATATACGTATATATAATTTATATACTTGTATACACTTTATATACTTATATATACTTTATATACTTGTATACACTTTATATACTTTTATATACTTTATATACATGTATACACTTTATATACTTATATATACTTTATATACATGTATACACTTTATATACTTATATATACTTTATATACTTGTATACACTTTACCCTCTGGTCCAGGTCAACATGTATTTCTTATCACAGGCTGCGTCCTGCAGACTTAAGTGTTACAGAGACTTGATCGGTTGCTTCTGTCTCCCGAACAAAGGCGGTTTTAGCAAAGCTAGTCTGGACCTTCAGGGTCAAGGTATTGGTGGTTTTCCTCTTCTTTTCAAGCTCTGCTGCCAAGCATTTCAACACCTGATTGTGGCTCCAGGTATATCTGCTTTGGATGAGACTGGGTTTTGAACCCAGCAGGTGTGTTCAAGGTTAGGTAAGTTAGTTAAGGAGGGAAGGGTGTCATCGGTTGCTCTGATGATGAAACTCCAGGTGATGGTCCTCCACACCTTCCATTTCATCAAACGGCCTTGCTTGGCTTGAGCGACTCCAGTGGCACGTCTGGCTGCTTCTTCCTGGCGGCGCAACCTCCTCCACCAGCAGCTGCCGACGTTCAGATGGAACTGCCTTCTGCCATGTGGGTGTTATGGTTTCCAGTCCAAGGCCGTGTCTTCCTTGTTGGACTTTCTCCACTATGTCTCGGTGTCTTCGTGCCACTGCAGTAACAGGCCTCCATGTCCTCCCTGTTGCAAGGCTGAGAGCAGCAGCTCCGACAAAGGGATCGCAGGATTCTGTGAGGGTCATCCAAAGCCTTGTTTTCGCAGCTTTGTACTCGTCCACCAGCCTTGAAAGGTGCAGTGAGAAGCTCCATTACAGTCCTATGGTGCTGAGGCATCTGGGTAGACTCATGGATGTAGAAGACATGAGACGAGGCAGCAGCACAAACATGGGACATCAATGTTGTTGATTTGCTTGAGACCACGGACCTTCTGCTTGAGTTGCTCCACTTGGTTGGTATCTTTGAGATTTCAATGTACCAGCAGCTTTTGAAGGACTTCTCTTGTAACGTTGGTCTCGGCTCATCGTTGATGTGGAACCTCTCGTTGGACGGTTGGCCTTGGATCAAGGAGATACTGCAGGACTTGTTGGGTTTAATCTCCATTCTTGTCCGTCTGATGTTTGTCTGGAGTTTGTCCAGCAGGCGCCTGGTTCAGGCCTTTGGTGTCGCTACTGTCATGTCATCCATATACGCCGTGAGTGGAGGAGGCCACAGCCCAGTCTTCAGACGTTCTCCTCCGACCACACATCGAGAGGCTCGAACAATGACTTCCATGGCGATGAAAGCCAGTGGAGAAATTGTGCCATTATCCTTCTTCCAGGCGCTGCCAGGTCGTTGTAGCAGCTTGTGTTGAAACACAGAACTGAAGGTCCTGGAAATAGGTTCTGACCAGCCTTGTGACGTCTTCTGGGATTTGGAAGAAGTCAAAAGCTGCCCACAACACTTCCTGCGGCGCTGACCCGAAGGTGTTTGCAAGGTCTAAGAAGACCACATGTAGATCTTGTTTCTCCTTCGTGGCTGTAGGTACCTGGAGCCAGATTCTGTTGCTCCAGACATCCTGAGAAGACACCTAAGCCTCCTTCTGCACTGAGCTGTCAACAAAGATTGCAGGAATACTGAAAGCCTTTTGGCCACAACGCTAAAGAAGATCTTTCTCTCAACATTGAGAGGATTCATCTAACGCTGAGGGATTAGGGTCCCTCCTTCGCCAAGCCTTGGGTATGTTACCTTTTTCCCACTTTCATGAGCTTCCAGAGGTCCTGACGCCCGGCGTGTTCTTATGAAGTCTATATGTGACGGCGTTAGGCCTGGAGGCTGATGATGTTCTTGCTTCATTGCTCTCTCAACCCTCGCTCCATGTGAGGAGCCTCGAGTCCATCTGGGGCTCAGGGGTCGGATCGGTGGCAAATCATCGGGAATTATGTGGGACTGACAGCCTCTGGTTGTCAAAAAGGTTTTCTTCAGGTTTTAGTCGAATTCAACCAACTGGGACTTTGTCCAGGTTTTCTCCGAAGATGTCTTTAAGGAATTTGAAGGGATCTCTATAGAAGGAAGTCCTCGTTCGCTCTTTCTTTTTACTTGATAAAGTACAGAATATACTGTTAAGGAAACACAAGCAGAAGCTGTTCAATGACAAAAGTTTATTTCATAGTATTTATAGGATGAGATCATGTTCATGTACACAAGTGTTTATATTCATGAAGGGGCGGGGCTTCAACATGAAGGGGGCGGAGCTTCATCACATTTGTGACAAACCTTTGACAAAAACATCCTTCTGAGCAAAGAACCACGAGGAGATGCAGGATCTAGTCCGAGTCTCCACCGATGACGGAGCTCACGTCCTTGGATTGGTTTTCTTGGCAAAGAGTTTTGTCTTCTGGCTCAGCTCTTTCACCCTCACGTGATGAACTTATTGCCGCTCGGATCGTCCTGACGACGACTTTTAAAAACCAAGATCACAGTGATGATGACCTTCACGCAAGCAGGACCTTCGTCACGACCTTCATCACGACCTTCATCACGACCTTTATCACGACCTTCATCACGACCTTTATCACGACCTTTATCACGACCTTTATCACGACCTTCATCACGACCTTTATCACGACCTTCATCACGACCTTTATCACGACCTTCATCACGACCTTTATCACGACCTTTATCACGACCTTTATCACGACCTTCATCACGACCTTTATCACGACCTTCATCACGACCTTTATCACGACCTTCATCACGACCTTTATCACAACCTTCATCACGACCTTCGTCACGACCTTCATCACAACCTTCATCACGACCTTCATCACGACCTTTATCACGACCTTCATCACGACCTTTATCACGACCTTCATCACGACCTTCGTCACGACCTTCATCACGACCTCCTCTTAATGAACAAGGATGACAGGAAAGACGGACAGTTTGGCAACATCTGAGAACCTCAAGCATCTTCATCTCCTGCTTCATCACGTCAACATCAAAATGATGGAAGGAACGAAAACCCTGAGCGAACAAAACAAGTTACCGTGACGACAACTTTAGCTCATGTTCAGAACATGGAATAAAGTGCAAGAAAACAAAAGTTTAACAGATCAGATCATGAAGGTCTGACCATGAATAGATCGGAAAGTAAGAACCAGAATTTTAAAGTTGATCCTGAAAGAAACTAGTGAAGAGTTTGAAGGAGAAATGTGATGTGATGTGATGTGATGTGAGTTCTTCTACTAGAGCAGCTCAGAGTTCTGGCTGCAGAGTTTAGTATCAGATGATGATGATGATGATGTTGATGATGATGATGATGATGAAGATGATG
>NC_141818.1:783175-793175 GCF_982586985.1 Callionymus lyra | reverse complement strand
GCCCCCTCTCTGAGCTGGCCTGTGATTGGTTTGTCGTGATGAATCGTCAGGTGTGTCGTGATGAATCGTCAGGTGTGTCGTGATGTATCATCAGGTCTGTCGCGATGTATCATCAGGTGTGTCGTGATGTATCATCAGGTCTGTCGCGATGTATCATCAGGTGTGTCGTGATGTATCATCAGGTGTGTCGCGATGTATCATCAGGTCTGTCGCGATGTATCATCAGGTGTGTCGCGATGTATCATCAGGTCTGTCGCGATGTATCATCAGGTGTGTCGTGATGCATCATCAGGTCTGTCGCGATGTATCATCAGGTGTGTCGTGATGTATCATCAGGTCTGTCGCGATGTATCATCAGGTGTGTCGTGATGCATCATCAGGTGTGTTGTGATGAATTGTCAGGTGTGTCGTGATGAATCGTCAGGTGTGTCGTGATGAATCGTCAGGTGTGTCGCGATGTATCATCAGGTGTGTCGCGATGTATCATCAGGTGTGTCATGATGTATCATCAGGTGTGTCATGATGTATCATCAGGTGTGTTGTGATGAATCGTCAGGTGTGTCGTGATGAATCATCAGGTGTGTCATGATGTATCATCAGGTGTGTCATGATGAATCGTCAGGTGTGTTGTGATGAATCATCAGGTGTGTCATGATGTATCATCAGGTGTGTCGTGATGAATCATCAGGTGTGTCATGATGTATCATCAGGTGTGTCGCGATGTATCATCAGGTGTGTCATGATGTATCATCAGGTGTGTTGTGATGAATGGTCAGGTGTGTCGTGATGAATCGTCAGGTGTGTTGTGATGAATCGTCAGGTGTGTCGCGATGTATCATCAGGTCTGTCGCGATGTATCATCAGGTGTGATTATGTATCATCAGGTGTGTCGTGATGAATCGTCAGGTGTGTCGTGATGTATCATCAGGTGTGTCGCGATGTATCATCAGGTGTGTCATGATGTATCATCAGGTGTGTTGTGATGAATCGTCAGGTGTGTCGTGATGAATCATCAGGTGTGTCATGATGTATCATCAGGTGTGTCGTGATGAATCGTCAGGTGTGTCGTGATGAATCATCAGGTGTGTCATGATGTATCATCAGGTGTGTCGTGATGAATCATCAGGTGTGTCGTGATGAATCATCAGGTGTGTCGTGATGTATCATCAGGTGTGTCGCGATGTATCATCAGGTCTGTCGCGATGTATCATCAGGTGTGATTATGTATCATCAGGTGTGTCGTGATGAATCGTCAGGTGTGTCGTGATGTATCATCAGGTGTGTCGTGATGAATCATCAGGTGTGTCGCGATGTATCATCAGGTCTGTCGCGATGTATCATCAGGTGTGATTATGTATCATCAGGTGTGTCGTGATGAATCGTCAGGTGTGTCGTGATGTATCATCAGGTGTGTCGCGATGTATCATCAGGTGTGTCATGATGTATCATCAGGTGTGTTGTGATGAATCGTCAGGTGTGTCGTGATGAATCATCAGGTGTGTCATGATGTATCATCAGGTGTGTCGTGATGAATCGTCAGGTGTGTCGTGATGAATCATCAGGTGTGTCATGATGTATCATCAGGTGTGTCGTGATGAATCATCAGGTGTGTCGTGATGAATCATCAGGTGTGTCATGATGAATCATCAGGTGTGTCATGATGTATCATCAGGTGTGTCGTGATGAATCATCAGGTGTGTCATGATGTATCATCAGGTGTGTCGTGATGAATCGTCAGATGATTTATTCTCACACGTGAAACTGATTTAACTTCATAAAAACAAAATATAAAAAATATGTTTTTCTTTCGTCACTAATGAAGTGGAAACAATCACACAGGTGTCCTTTCAACATGAGGAGTGAGATCAGTGGTGTGTGTGTGTGTGTGTGTGTGTGTGTGTGTGTGTGTGTGTGTGTGTGTGTGTGTGTGTGTGTGTGTGTGTGTGTGTGTGTGTGTGTGTGTGTGTGTGGTGACCTGAAAGGTTACTGGAGGTCTTGACACTCAGAAATCCATTTTGACCGGTCGAAAATGTGTTACAGTTCATTTGTGTGTTACAGTGAGTTTATGTTACAGTGAGTGTGTGTTACAGTGAGTGTGTGTTACAGTGAGTGTGTTACAGTGAGTTTATGTTACAGTGAGTGTGTTACAGTGAGTGTGTTACAGTGAGTTTATGTTACAGTGAGTGTGTTACAGTGAGTGTGTTACAGTGAGTTTATGTTACAGTGAGTGTGTTACAGTGAGTGTGTTACAGTGAGTTTATGTTACAGTGAGTGTGTTACAGTGAGTGTGTTACAGTGAGTTTATGTTACAGTGAGTGTTTTACAGTGAGTGTGTTACAGTGAGTTTATGTTACAGTGAGTGTGTTACAGTGAGTGTGTTACAGTGAGTTTATGTTACAGTGAGTGTGTTACAGTGAGTGTGTGTTACAGTGAGTGTGTTACAGTGAGTGTGTGTTACAGTGAGTGTGTTACAGTGAGTTTATGTTACAGTGAGTTTATGTTACAGTGAGTGTTTTACAGTGAGTGTGTTACAGTGAGTTTATGTTACAGTGAGTGTGTTACAGTGAGTGTGTTACAGTGAGTTTATGTTACAGTGAGTGTGTTACAGTGAGTGTGTGTTACAGTGAGTGTGTTACAGTGAGTGTGTGTTACAGTGAGTGTGTGTTACAGTGAGTGTGTTACAGTGAGTGTGTGTTACAGTGAGTGTGTGTTACAGTGAGTGTGTGTTACAGTGAGTGTGTTACAGTGAGTGTGTGTTACAGTGAGTGTGTGTTACAGTGAGTGTGTTACAGTGAGTGTGTGTTAAAGTGAGTGTGTGTTACAGAGAGTGTGTTACAGTGAGTGTGTGTTACAGTGAGTGTGTTACAGTGAGTGTGTGTTACAGTGAGTGTGTTACAGTGAGTGTGTGTTACAGTGAGTGTGTGTTACAGTGAGTGTGTTACAGTGAGTGTGTGTTACAGTGAGTGTGTTACAGTGAGTGTGTGTTACAGTGAGTGTGTGTTACAGTGAGTGTGTTACAGTGAGTGTGTGTTACAGTGAGTGTGTGTTACAGTGAGTGTGTGTTACAGTGAGTGTGTTACAGTGAGTGTGTACCTGGTTCTTCAGCTCCACGATCTGATCTCGGAGACGGTTGATGTATTGTCTGGAGTCTGAGTGGTTGAGCTGACCTTGGATCAGTCCTTCCTCCTTCTGAACACACAACAACAACAACAACAACAACAACAACAACAACAACAACAACAACATCAGAAACAATGGACAATACTACACATATATACTTGTTACTACACTATCACAACACCAGAGTCAAGTACTGGACAATACTACACATATATACTTGTTACTACACTATCACAACACCAGAGTCAAGTACTGGACAATACTACACATATATACTTGTTACTACACTATCACAACACCAGAGTCAAGTACTGGACAATACTACACATATATACTTGTTACTACACTATCACAACACCAGAGTCAAGTACTGGACAATACTACACATATATATACTTGTTACTACACTATCACAACACAGGAGTCAAGTACTGGACAATACTACACATATATATACTTGTTACTACACTATCACAACACCAGAGTCAAGTACTGGACAATACTACACATATATACTTGTTACTACACTATCACAACACCAGAGTCAAGTACTGGACAATACTACACATATATACTTGTTACTACACTATCACAACACCAGAGTCAAGTACTGGACAATACTACACATATATACTTGTTACTACACTATCACAACACCAGAGTCAAGTACTGGACAATACTACACATATATACTTGTTACTACACTATCACAACACCAGAGTCAAGTACTGGACAATACTACACATATATATACTTGTTACTACACTATCACAACACAGGAGTCAAGTACTGGACAATACTACACATATATATACTTGTTACTACACTATCACAACACCAGAGTCAAGTACTGGACAATACTACACATATATATTTGTTACTACACTATCACTATGTATTGTATGTCATACTCATCAACACCCGATTAAATCAAGCAAATACTTGTATACAACACATGTAAATACTTGTATATAACACATGTAAATACTTGTATATAACACATGTAAATACTTGTATACAACACATGTAAATACTTGTATATAACACATATAAATACTTGTATATAACACATGTAAATACTTGTATATAACACATATAAATACTTGTATATAGCACATGTAAATACTTGTATATAACACATGTAAATACTTGTATATAACACATATAAATACTTGTATATAACACATGTAAATACTTGTATATAACACATGTAAATACTTGTATATAACACATATAAATACTTGTATATAACACATGTAAATACTTGTATATAACACATATAAATACTTGTATATAACACATTTAAATACTTGTATATAACACATGTAAATACTTGTATATAACACATATAAATACTTGTATATAACACATATAAATACTTGTATATAACACATGTAAATACTTGTATATAACACATATAAATACTTGTATATAACACATGTAAATACTTGTATATAAATACTTGTATATAACACATGTAAATACTTGTATATAACACATGTAAATACTTGTATATAAATACTTGTATATAACACATGTAAATACTTGTATATAACACATATAAATACTTGTATATAACACATGTAAATACTTGTATATAACACATGTAAATACTTGTATATAAATACTTGTATATAACACATATAAATACTTGTATATAACACATGTAAATACTTGTATATAACACATGTAAATACTTGTATATAAATACTTGTATACAACACATATAAATACCTGGATCTCCAGGTCAGAAATCTTCTGCCTCAGCTCAGCCATGGCTGCCATACTGTCGGCTTCTCTCAGTCTCACCGCCATCACTTCTTCTTTACTCTGTCACCATCCAGGGGTCAGTTCAGGGTTCGATGGAGGTCACAGGTTCAAGGGTCACTGACCTTGCACTCGGACTCCGCCTGCTTCCTCCTCATCTCGCTCAGCTGGGCCTGCAGAGCCTTGTTCTGATTGGCCAGCGTCTGCAGGCGGTCCTGGAGGGAGGTCCGCTCCTGCTCGTGACGCCCCTCCAGCTTACTGTGGATCTGGTTCTGCAGGGAGACCCGGGTCAGTCCGGCAGACGCTCCAGGAGACCGGACGCCTACCTGACTCTCCAGCTGCAGGACCTTCAGGTTGACCTCTCGAAGCTCCGCCTGAACCTGAGCCTCTCGCAGGCGAACCGTCATCAGTTTGTCCTGAAGCTCGTTCACCGAGTTTTTCTTCGGAGACTCTTTCCAGCTCGAGCCTCTGTGGTGTTGCTGTGAGAGAGATGTGACTCTATTGTATCATCAGTGTGTGACTCTATTGTATCATCAGTGTGTGACTCTATTGTATCATCAGTGTGTGACTCTATTGTATCATCAGTGTGTGTGACTCTATTGTATCATCAGTGTGTGTGACTCTATTGTATCAGCAGTGTGTGTGACTCTATTGTATCATCAGTGTGTGTGACTCTATTGTATCATCAGTGTGTGACTCTATTGTATCATCAGTGTGTGTGACTCTATTGTATCATCAGTGTGTGACTCTATTGTATCATCAGTGTGTGTGACTCTATTGTATCATCAGTGTGTGACTCTATTGTATCATCAGTGTGTGTGACTCTATTGTATCGTCAGTGTGTGACTCTATTGTATCATCAGTGTGTGACTCTATTGTATCATCAGTGTGTGTGACTCTATTGTATCATCAGTGTGTGACTCTATTGTATCGTCAGTGTGTGACTCTATTGTATCATCAGTGTGTGACTCTATTGTATCATCAGTGTGTGACTCTATTGTATCATCAGTGTGTGACTCTATTGTATCATCAGTGTGTGACTCTATTGTATCATCAGTGTGTGACTCTATTGTATCATCAGTGTGTGACTCTATTGTATCATCAGTGTGTGTGACTCTATTGTATCATCAGTGTGTGACTCTATTGTATCATCAGTGTGTGACTCTATTGTATCATCAGTGTGTGACTCTATTGTATCATCAGTGTGTGACTCTATTGTATCATCCGTGTGTGACTCTATTGTATCATCAGTGTGTGTGACTCTATTGTATCATCAGTGTGTGTGACTCTATTGTATCATCAGTGTGTGTGACTCTATTGTATCATCAGTGTGTGTGACTCTATTGTATCATCAGTGTGTGTGACTCTATTGTATCATCAGTGTGTGACTCTATTGTATCATCAGTGTGTGTGACTCTATTGTATCATCAGTGTGTGTGACTCTATTGTATCATCAGTGTGTGACTCTATTGTATCATCAGTGTGTGTGACTCTATTGTATCATCAGTGTGTGACTCTATTGTATCATCAGTGTGTGTGACTCTATTGTATCATCAGTGTGTGTGACTCTATTGTATCATCAGTGTGTGACTCTATTGTATCATCAGTGTGTGACTCTATTGTATCATCAGTGTGTGACTCTATTGTATCATCAGTGTGTGACTCTATTGTATCATCAGTGTGTGACTCTATTGTATCATCAGTGTGTGTGAGACTCTATTGTATCATCAGTGTGTGACTCTATTGTATCATCAGTGTGTGACTCTATTGTATCATCAGTGTGTGACTCTATTGTATCATCAGTGTGTGTGACTCTATTGTATCATCAGTGTGTGACTCTATTGTATCATCAGTGTGTAACTCTATTGTATCATCAGTGTGTGTGACTCTATTGTATCATCAGTGTGTGACTCTATTGTATCATCAGTGTGTGACTATATTGTATCACCAGTGTGTGTGACTCTATTGTATCATCAGTGTGTGTGACTCTATTGTATCATCAGTGTGTGTTACTCTATTGTATCATCAGTGTGTGTGACTCTATTGTATCATCAGTGTGTGACTCTATTGTATCATCAGTGTGTGTGACTCTATTGTATCATCAGTGTGTGTGACTCTATTGTATCATCAGTGTGTGACTCTATTGTATCATCAGTGTGTGACTCTATTGTATCATCAGTGTGTGTGACTCTATTGTATCATCAGTGTGTGTGACTCTATTGTATCATCAGTGTGTGACTCTATTGTATCATCAGTGTGTGACTCTATTGTATCATCAGTGTGTGACTCTATTGTATCATCAGTGTGTGACTCTATTGTATCATCGGTGTGTGACTCTATTGTATCATCAGTGTGTGACTCTATTGTATCATCAGTGTGTGACTCTATTGTATCATCAGTGTGTGTGACTCTATTGTATCATCAGTGTGTGACTCTATTGTATCATCAGTGTGTGACTCTATTGTATCATCAGTGTGTGTGACTCTATTGTATCATCAGTGTGTGTGACTCTATTGTATCATCAGTGTGTGTGACTCTATTGTATCATCAGTGTGTGACTCTATTGTATCATCAGTGTGTGACTCTATTGTATCATCAGTGTGTGACTCTATTGTATCATCAGTGTGTGTGACTCTTTTGTATCATCAGTGTGTGACTCTATTGTATCATCAGTGTGTGTGACTCTTTTGTATCATCAGTGTGTGTGACTCTATTGTATCATCAGTGTGTGACTCTATTGTATCATCAGTGTGTGACTCTATTGTATCATCAGTGTGTGACTCTATTGTATCATCAGTGTGTGACTCTTTTGTATCATCAGTGTGTGTGACTCTATTGTATCATCAGTGTGTGACTCTATTGTATCATCAGTGTGTGTGACTCTATTGTATCATCAGTGTGTGTGACTCTATTGTATCATCAGTGTGTGACTCTATTGTATCATCAGTGTGTGTGACTCTTTTGTATCATCAGTGTGTGACTCTATTGTATCATCAGTGTGTGTGACTCTTTTGTATCATCAGTGTGTGTGACTCTATTGTATCATCAGTTTGTGACTCTATTGTATCATTAGTGTGTGACTCTATTGTACCATCAGTGTGTGACTCTATTGTATCATCAGTGTGTGACTCCATTGTACCATCAGTGTGTGACTCTATTGTATCATCAGTGTGTGACTCTATTGTACCATCAGTGTGTGACTCTATTGTATCACCAGTGTGTGTGTGTTGTTGTGATGTGTGACTCTATTGTATCATCAGTGTGTGTGTGTTGTTGTGATGTGTGACTCTATTGTATCATCAGTGTGTGTGTGCTGTTGTGATGTGTGACTCTATCGTATCATCAGTGTGTGTGTTGTTGTGATGTGTGACTCTATTGTATCATCAGTGTGTGTGTGTTGTTGTGATGTGTGACTCTATTGTATCATCAGTGTGTGTGTGTTGTTGTGATGTGTGACTCTATTGTATCATCAGTGTGTGTGTTGTTGTGATGTGTGACTCTATTGTATCATCAGTGTGTGTGTATTGTTGTGATGTGTGACTCTATTGTATCATCAGTGTGTGTGTGTGTTGTTGTGATGTGTGACTCTATTGTATCATCAGTGTGTGTGTTGTTGTGATGTGTGACTCTATTGTATCATCAGTGTGTGTGTTGTTGTGATGTGTGACTCTATTGTATCATCTGTGTGTGAGTCCAAGGGACTCGTTGTATAAACAAAGCGTGATCACAGCTGGAGGAGTGAAGCCATTATTACATCATCATGGACTCTCGTAACCTCTCGTTCGTCCAGATTTCAGAGCAACTTTATAAAGTAATAATTAAAACATGGTCATGATGAGAAGTTACTGCGTCGTCAAAACTTCATCTTTTTGTCTGATCACTCCTGGAAGGGCTTTGATTGAATGGGATTAGCAGGTGTTTGAATGGAGACAGCTCCCTCTAGTGGTGAGTGTGTGTCGTTACCTGCCAGCGCTGGTTGAGCTCCGTCACCGACTCCTGCATCTCCCTGAACAAGCGAAGCGTCTCCATCTCCCTGAGCTTCAGCTGCTTCACCTCCTCCTGCAGCGCCGCCATGTTGTTCTCGTCCGGCAGACAGATGCTCCTCTGGAAGAAGAACCTCTCGTGAGTCTACGGCTCTTTTCTAATGTTGTTTGAAGCATTCGTTCTCAAACAAAACAACGAAAAATGTCTTTTTCTTCATTGGATTCAAAAACATCATCAAAAGTTTCAATTTATACAATTATTTGACAAATGTTTTCATTTGAATTATAATTAACATGTATTTTTATTATCCTGCGTGTAAAAATAAACATGTTTATTATTATTATAGAATTAATCTTTAATATTTACAACCTTGTATTAATTCAAGATCAAATATTGAATTTAAATGTGTTTTTAATCAACAATTGAAAACATTTCTTCATAAATTCTGAATAAAAAAATAAAAAATGAACAAAATAAACGTTGATTTGACAGGAACATGATGATATCTCCAGGACGCTGTAGCGCCCCCTGCTGACCGACCTTCTCCAGGTCCAGCACCTTGTCCTGCATCTCCTTCAAGGCTCCCAGCAGCTCGGCCTCGTGAAGCTTCATCTGCTCCAGCTGCGTCTGCATCTCCTGGAACGACTGCTCTGTGAACTGAAGCTCAGCGTTACGTGTATCCTCTCGTCCTCAGTCACTCTTCAGACCGCCGCTGCCGTCTAGAGGCCGGAGGCGTCATGACAACACAAACATGAACAAACACTGAAGATTCACGTGGAGATGATTTATGAGCAACTGTGACGGTTGAGAAGTAAAATGAATCAAATATTAACTGAAATGAAAACATGTATTTCTTTGATTCACTTATTATTATAGTATTATTATTATTATAGTATTATTATTATTAAGTATTATTATTATTATAGTATTATAGTATTATTATTATTATAGTATTATTATTATTATAGTATTATAGTATTATTATTATTATAGTACTATAGTATTATTATTATTATAGTATTATTATTATTATAGTATTATTATTATTAAGTATTATTATTATTATTATAGTATTATTATTATTATAGTATTATTATTATTATAGTATTATTATTATTATAGTATTATA
>NC_141818.1:743175-773175 GCF_982586985.1 Callionymus lyra | reverse complement strand
GTTCTCCTGCTGATTGTTATTGTCTCCACCTGTCTTGTGTTCTCCTGCTGATTGTTATTGTCTCCACCTGTCTAGTGTTCTCCTGCTGATTGTTATTGTCTCCACCTGTCTAGTGTTCTCCTGCTGATTGTTATTGTCTCCACCTGTCTAGTGTTCTCCTGCTGATTGTTATTGTCTCCACCTGTCTAGTGTTCTCCTGCTGATTGTTATTGTCTCCACCTGTCTTGTGTTCTCCTGCTGATTGTTATTGTCTCCACCTGTCTTGTGTTCTCCTGCTGATTGTTATTGTCTCCACCTGTCTAGTGTTCTCCTGCTGATTGTTATTGTCTCCACCTGTCTAGTGTTCTCCTGCTGATTGTTATTGTCTCCACCTGTCTTGTGTTCTCCTGCTGATTGTTATTGTCTCCATCTGTCTTGTGTTCTCCTGCTGATTGTTATTGTCTCCACCTGTCTTGTGTTCTCCTGCTGATTGTTATTGTCTCCACCTGTCTTGTGTTCTCCTGCTGATTGTTATTGTCTCCACCTGTCTAGTGTTCTCCTGCTGATTGTTATTGTCTCCACCTGTCTTGTGTTCTCCTGCTGATTGTTATTGTCTCCACCTGTCTAGTGTTCTCCTGCTGATTGTTATTGTCTCCACCTGTCTTGTGTTCTCCTGCTGATTGTTATTGTCTCCACCTGTCTTGTGTTCTCCTGCTGATTGTTATTGTCTTCACCTGTCTTGTGTTCTCCTGCTGATTGTTATTGTCTCCACCTGTCTTGTGTTCTCCTGCTGATTGTTATTGTCTCCACCTGTCTTGTGTTCTCCTGCTGATTGTTATTGTCTCCACCTGTCTAGTGTTCTCCTGCTGATTGTTATTGTCTCCACCTGTCTAGTGTTCTCCTGCTGATTGTTATTGTCTCCACCTGTCTAGTGTTCTCCTGCTGATTGTTATTGTCTCCACCTGTCTTGTGTTCTCCTGCTGATTGTTATTGTCTCCACCTGTCTAGTGTTCTCCTGCTGATTGTTATTGTCTCCACCTGTCTAGTGTTCTCCTGCTGATTGTTATTGTCTCCACCTGTCTAGTGTTCTCCTGCTGATTGTTATTGTCTCCACCTGTCTAGTGTTCTCCTGCTGATTGTTATTGTCTCCACCTGTCTTGTGTTCTCCTGCTGATTGTTATTGTTTCACCTGTCTTGTGTTCTCCTGCTGATTGTTATTGTCTCCACCTGTCTTGTGTTCTCCTGCTGATTGTTATTGTCTCCACCTGTCTTGTGTTCTCCTGCTGATTGTTATTGTTTCACCTGTCTTGTGTTCTCCTGCTGATTGTTATTGTCTCCACCTGTCTTGTGTTCTCCTGCTGATTGTTATTGTCTCCACCTGTCTTGTGTTCTCCTGCTGATTGTTATTGTCTCCATCTGTCTTGTGTTCTCCTGCTGATTGTTATTGTCTCCACCTGTCTAGTGTTCTCCTGCTGATTGTTATTGTCTCCACCTGTCTAGTGTTCTCCTGCTGATTGTTATTGTCTCCACCTGTCTTGTGTTCTCCTGCTGATTGTTATTGTCTCCATCTGTCTTGTGTTCTCCTGCTGATTGTTATTGTCTCCACCTGTCTTGTGTTCTCCTGCTGATTGTTATTGTTTCACCTGTCTTGTGTTCTCCTGCTGATTGTTATTGTCTCCACCTGTCTTGTGTTCTCCTGCTGATTGTTATTGTCTCCACCTGTCTAGTGTTCTCCTGCTGATTGTTATTGTCTCCACCTGTCTTGTGTTCTCCTGCTGATTGTTATTGTCTCCACCTGTCTTGTGTTCTCCTGCTGATTGTTATTGTCTTCACCTGTCTTGTGTTCTCCTGCTGATTGTTATTGTCTCCACCTGTCTTGTGTTCTCCTGCTGATTGTTATTGTCTCCACCTGTCTTGTGTTCTCCTGCTGATTGTTATTGTCTCCACCTGTCTAGTGTTCTCCTGCTGATTGTTATTGTCTCCACCTGTCTAGTGTTCTCCTGCTGATTGTTATTGTCTCCACCTGTCTAGTGTTCTCCTGCTGATTGTTATTGTCTCCACCTGTCTAGTGTTCTCCTGCTGATTGTTATTGTCTCCACCTGTCTAGTGTTCTCCTGCTGATTGTTATTGTCTCCACCTGTCTAGTGTTCTCCTGCTGATTGTTATTGTCTCCACCTGTCTTGTGTTCTCCTGCTGATTGTTATTGTTTCACCTGTCTTGTGTTCTCCTGCTGATTGTTATTGTCTCCACCTGTCTTGTGTTCTCCTGCTGATTGTTATTGTCTCCACCTGTCTTGTGTTCTCCTGCTGATTGTTATTGTTTCACCTGTCTTGTGTTCTCCTGCTGATTGTTATTGTCTCCACCTGTCTTGTGTTCTCCTGCTGATTGTTATTGTCTCCACCTGTCTAGTGTTCTCCTGCTGATTGTTATTGTCTCCACCTGTCTTGTGTTCTCCTGCTGATTTTTATTGTCTCCACCTGTCTTGTGTTCTCCTGCTGATTGTTATTGTCTTCACCTGTCTTGTGTTCTCCTGCTGATTGTTATTGTCTCCACCTGTCTTGTGTTCTCCTGCTGATTGTTATTGTCTCCACCTGTCTTGTGTTCTCCTGCTGATTGTTATTGTCTCCACCTGTCTTGTGTTCTCCTGCTGATTGTTATTGTCTCCACCTGTCTTGTGTTCTCCTGCTGATTGTTATTGTCTCCACCTGTCTTGTGTTCTCCTGCTGATTGTTATTGTCTCCACCTGTCTAGTGTTCTCCTGCTGATTGTTATTGTCTTCACCTGTCTTGTGTTCTCCTGCTGATTGTTATTGTCTCCACCTGTCTTGTGTTCTCCTGCTGATTGTTATTGTCTCCACCTGTCTTGTGTTCTCCTGCTGATTGTTATTGTCTCCACCTGTCTTGTGTTCTTGTGTTATATATATATATATATATATATATATATATATATATATAGATCTATATATATATATATATATATAGATCTATAATATTGTTAAAGATTCCTGTTCAAGATTGTTTTACTTCCCGGTTTTGATCCTGTTGTTAAGATTGACGAACAGACACTTTCTGCTCCTGGGTTCCCTTCCACATAATTACACTCGTTCATCACTCGTTCATCACTCGTTCATCTCTCGTTCATCTCTCGTTCATCTCTCGTTCATCTCTCGTTCATCACTCGTTCATCTCTCGTTCATCACTCGTTCATCTCTCGTTCATCACTCGTTCATCTCTCGTTCATCTCTCGTTCATCGCTCGTTCATCACTCGTTCATCACTCGTTCATCTCTCGTTCATCGCTCGTTCATCTCTCGTTCATCTCTCGTTCATCTCTCGTTCATCACTCGTTCATCGCTCGTTCATCGCTCGTTCATCTCTCGTTCATCGCTCGTTCATCACTCATTCATCTCTCGTTCATCGCTCGTTCATCTCTCGTTCATCTCTCGTTCATCTCTCGTTCATCACTCGTTCATCGCTCGTTCATCGCTCGTTCATCTCTCGTTCATCGCTCGTTCATCTCTCGTTCATCTCTCGTTCATCTCTCGTTCATCTCTCGTTCATCTCTCGTTCATCACTCGTTCATCTCTCGTTCATCACTCGTTCATCGCTCGTTCATCTCTCGTTCATCACTCGTTCATCACTCGTTCATCTCTCGTTCATCTCTCGTTCATCTCTCGTTCATCTCTCGTTCATCGCTCGTTCATCGCTCGTTCATCTCTCGTTCATCACTCGTTCATCTCTCGTTCATCACTCGTTCATCTCTCGTTCATCACTCGTTCATCTCTCGTTCATCACTCGTTCATCTCTCGTTCATCACTCGTTCATCTCTCGTTCATCTCTCGTTCATCTCTCGTTCATCTCTCGTTCATCTCTCGTTCATCTCTCGTTCATCACTCGTTCATCTCTCGTTCATCACTCGTTCATCGCTCGTTCATCTCTCGTTCATCACTCGTTCATCACTCGTTCATCTCTCGTTCATCTCTCGTTCATCTCTCGTTCATCTCTCGTTCATCGCTCGTTCATCGCTCGTTCATCTCTCGTTCATCACTCGTTCATCTCTCGTTCATCACTCGTTCATCTCTCGTTCATCACTCGTTCATCTCTCGTTCATCACTCGTTCATCTCTCGTTCATCTCTCGTTCATCTCTCGTTCATCGCTCGTTCATCACTCGTTCATCGCTCGTTCATCTCTCGTTCATCTCTCGTTCATCGCTCGTTCATCGCTCGTTCATCGCTCGTTCATCTCTCGTTCATCACTCGTTCATCTCTCGTTCATCACTCGTTCATCTCTCGTTCATCACTCGTTCATCTCTCGTTCATCACTCGTTCATCTCTCGTTCATCTCTCGTTCATCTCTCGTTCATCTCTCGTTCATCACTCGTTCATCACTCGTTCATCTCTCGTTCATCTCTCGTTCATCTCTCGTTCATCTCTCGTTCATCTCTCGTTCATCTCTCGTTCATCTCTCGTTCATCTCTCGTTCATCACTCGTTCATCTCTCGTTCATCACTCGTTTCAGAGCCTCTGATATCAAGTCTTACCGGTTCTGCTCCTCCAGCTTGGCGAGCAGCTCCAGCTCATCTGGACTGAGGTTCTCAGAGTCGGCCGGTGAGACGGCGGGCGCTGACAGCAGTGCATCATGGGAGGAAGAGTCTGGACTGAGCACCGGGCTGGACGAGGGGTCGGCGTCCACCGGAGACGAGAGTCCGTCCAGCTGAGACGGAGCTTCTCTCTCTGGACTCACGCTGGTGGAGGACATGATACGAGCGTCTCACGGTTGCTTCGTCAGACCAGATCATGGACGGTCGATCCTCTCGCGGGACATTCCTGCGTCAGACGATTCACTCCATCAAACACTGGAAGGACAGAAAGTTACAGTAAAACATTTGTCAGTTTTTATCATTTTTATCATTTCAATATAATCTTTAAAGCTTTAAGCTATAGATGAAAAATTCTACTTGTTTTTCACTTTCGTACAATGATGAACAGAACAAATGAACGAGTACTAACAAGTATATATGTGTAGTATTGTCTAGTACTTGATTCTGGTGTTGTGATAGTGTAGTTACAAGTATATATGTGTAGTATTGTCCAGTACTTGATTCTGGTGTTGTGATAGTGTAGTAACAAGTATATATGTGTAGTATTGTCCAGTACTTGACTCTGGTGTTGTGATAGTGTAGTAACAAGTATATGTGTAGTATTGTCCAGTACTTGACTCTGGTGTTGTGATAGTGTAGTAACAAGTATATATGTGTAGTATTGTCCAGTACTTGACTCTGGTGTTGTGATAGTGTAGTAACAAGTATATATGTGTAGTATTGTCCAGTACTTGACTCTGGTGTTGTGATAGTGTAGTAACAAGTATATATGTGTAGTATTGTCCAGTACTTGATTCTGGTGTTGTGATAGTGTAGTAACAAGTATATATGTGTAGTATTGTCCAGTACTTGACTCTGGTGTTGTGATAGTGTAGTAACAAGTATATATGTGTAGTATTGTCCAGTACTTGACTCTGGTGTTGTGATAGTGTAGTAACAAGTATATATGTGTAGTATTGTCCAGTACTTGACTCTGGTGTTGTGATAGTGTAGTAACAAGTATATATGTGTAGTATTGTCCAGTACTTGACTCTGGTGTTGTGATAGTGTAGTAACAAGTATATGTGTAGTATTGTCCAGTACTTGACTCTGGTGTTGTGATAGTGTAGTAACAAGTATATATGTGTAGTATTGTCCAGTACTTGACTCTGGTGTTGTGATAGTGTAGTAACAAGTATATATGTGTAGTATTGTCCAGTACTTGACTCTGGTGTTGTGATAGTGTAGTAACAAGTATATATGTGTAGTATTGTCCAGTACTTGATTCTGGTGTTGTGATAGTGTAGTAACAAGTATATATGTGTAGTATTGTCCAGTACTTGACTCTGGTGTTGTGATAGTGTAGTAACAAGTATATATGTGTAGTATTGTCCAGTACTTGACTCTGGTGTTGTGATAGTGTAGTAACAAGTATATATGTGTAGTATTGTCCAGTACTTGACTCTGGTGTTGTGATAGTGTAGTAACAAGTATATGTGTAGTATTGTCCAGTACTTGACTCTGGTGTTGTGATAGTGTAGTAACAAGTATATATGTGTAGTATTGTCCAGTACTTGACTCTGGTGTTGTGATAGTGTAGTAACAAGTATATATGTGTAGTATTGTCCAGTACTTGACTCTGGTGTTGTGATAGTGTAGTAACAAGTATATATGTGTAGTATTGTCCAGTACTTGACTCTGGTGTTGTGATAGTGTAGTAACAAGTATATATGTGTAGTATTGTCCAGTACTTGACTCTGGTGTTGTGATAGTGTAGTAACAAGTATATATGTGTAGTATTGTCCAGTACTTGACTCTGGTGTTGTGATAGTGTAGTAACAAGTATATGTGTAGTATTGTCCAGTACTTGACTCTGGTGTTGTGATAGTGTAGTAACAAGTATATATGTGTAGTATTGTCCAGTACTTGACTCTGGTGTTGTGATAGTGTAGTAACAAGTATATATGTGTAGTATTGTCCAGTACTTGACTCTGGTGTTGTGATAGTGTAGTAACAAGTATATATGTGTAGTATTGTCCAGTACTTGACTCTGGTGTTGTGATAGTGTAGTAACAAGTATATATGTGTAGTATTGTCCAGTACTTGACTCTGGTGTTGTGATAGTGTAGTAACAAGTATATATGTGTAGTATTGTCCAGTACTTGACTCTGGTGTTGTGATAGTGTAGTAACAAGTATATATGTGTAGTATTGTCCAGTACTTGACTCTGGTGTTGTGATAGTGTAGTAACAAGTATATATGTGTAGTATTGTCCAGTACTTGACTCTGGTGTTGTGATAGTGTAGTAACAAGTATATATGTGTAGTATTGTCCAGTACTTGACTCTGGTGTTGTGATAGTGTAGTAACTAGTATATATGTGTAGTATTGTCCAGTACTTGACTCTGGTGTTGTGATAGTGTAGTAACAAGTATATTTGTGTAGTATTGTCCAGTACTTGACTCTGGTGTCATCTGAGGATCACATGATGAAGACTTGCGTCTCTAGACACTCGTGAGTTTCTTCATGATGATCAACATGTTCTGAAGATTCACTCGTGATCTCATGAGTTTCAAGAACATCAACAGGAAGGATTTTATACTTTTTGAACTAAACTGTTATTATATCTTTATTACATTTAGACTGACTTTCTAGTCACATTTTATCAAATCATTTGATTTATTATTTACAATTCACATTCACAGCGTTTTTGTTTTGCAATTAAATTTCCGGCCTCTAGATGGCAGCAGTCGTTACGTCCTCCATAGCATAGTTAAGTAAGTCATTTTTATTTATATAGTACTTTTCCAGACCAGGGTCACAAAGAACTTAAACAATCAAAACAATATTCAATAAAGTATATATTTTAAAGATCAAGATAAAACTGATAACAACACAGGAGTTCCAGAAAATCAAGGAAAAGCCTGAACAAATAGAAACGTATTAAGATGTTTCTTAAAGGAGTCAGTAGATCATCAAACACAGATGTTTTTTGAAGGAGTCAGTAGATCATCAAACACACATGTTTCTTGAAGGAGTCAGTAGATCATCAAACACAGATGTTTCTTGAAGGAGTCAGTAGATCATCAAACACAGATGTTTTTTGAAGGAGTCAGTAGATCATCAAACACAGATGTTTCTTGAAGGAGTCAGTAGATCATCAAACACAGATGTTTCTTGAAGGAGTCAGTAGATCATCAAACACACATGTTTCTTGAAGGAGTCAGTAGATCATCAAACACACATGTTTCTTGAAGGAGTCAGTAGATCATCAAACACAGATGTTTCTTGAAGGAGTCAGTAGATCATCAAACACAGATGTTTCTTGAAGGAGTCAGTAGATCATCAAACACAGATGTTTCTTGAAGGAGTCAGTAGATCATCAAACACAGATGTTTCTTGAAGGAGTCAGTAGATCATCAAACACAGATGTTTCTTAAAGGAGTCAGTAGATCATCAAACACTGATGTTTTTTGAAGGAGTCAGTAGATCATCAAACACACATGTTTCTTAAAGGAGTCAGTAGATCATCAAACACAGATGTTTCTTGAAGGAGTCAGTAGATCATCAAACACAGATGTTTCTTGAAGGAGTCAGTAGATCATCAAACACAGATGTTTCATGAAGGAGTCAGTAGATCATCAAACACAGATGTTTCTTGAAGGAGTCAGTAGATCATCAAACACAGATGTTTCTTGAAGGAGTCAGTAGATCATCAAACACAGATGTTTCTTGAAGGAGTCAGTAGATCATCAAACACACATGTTTCTTGAAGGAGTCAGTAGATCATCAAACACAGATGTTTCTTGAAGGAGTCAGTAGATCATCAAACACAGATGTTTCTTAAAGGAGTCAGTAGATCATCAAACACTGATGTTTTTTGAAGGAGTCAGTAGATCATCAAACACAGATGTTTCTTGAAGGAGTCAGTAGATCATCAAACACAGATGTTTCTTGAAGGAGTCAGTAGATCATCAAACACAGATGTTTCTTGAAGGAGTCAGTAGATCATCAAACACAGATGTTTCTTGAAGGAGTCAGTAGATCATCAAACACACATGTTTCTTGAAGGAGTCAGTAGATCATCAAACACAGATGTTTCTTGAAGGAGTCAGTAGATCATCAAACACAGATGTTTCTTGAAGGAGTCAGTAGATCATCAAACACAGATGTTTCTTGAAGGAGTCAGTAGATCATCAAACACAGATGTTTCTTCAAGGAGTCAGTAGATCATCAAGCGCAAAGAGAACTGAACCGTGTGCGTGGAACCATAAGTAGATTCTGATCCACAGACCTCAGAGCCCGAGCTGGGGTGTAAGTCTGGATCAGATCATGAAGGTCTGACCATGAATAGATCTGAAAGTAAGAACCAGAATTTTAAAGTTGATCCTGAAAGAAACTGGAAGCCAGTGAAGAGTTTGAAGGAGAAATGTGAGTTCTTCTACTAGAGCGGCTCAGAATTCTGAATCAACTGCAGACGAGACGATCCTTCTTGTTAAGACATGAAAACAAACTGTTACAATAGTCCAGACGAGAAGAAACAAACACATGGATTATAAGATCCAGATCATGTTCCGACAACATTTTCCTAAGTTTAGAGATTTTTCTCAGTTGAAGGAAACAGTTTCTGGTCAGTTTTCTTCAGTGTTGAACAAGAGACATGTCTTTATCAAATACAACACCCAGGTTTCTCAGGCTCAGTTTGACAGACTGACTTAAGTCACTCAAGTACTGACTCAACCCTGGAATCTTATCATCAACAATCACCAGAGTTTCAGTTTTGTCCACATTTAGCTGTAAAGTGTTTTCACTCATTATTTGATTTCTAGCAACAATTGACTAAGTTCAGCCTCTGATCAGTTGATCAACAGTAGAGCTGGATGTCATCAGCAAACATGTGATAAGAAACATCAGGAAATCTCTGAATGATTTTACCGAGGGGAATCAAGTACAGCAAAAACAATAAAGGACCCAGAACAGAACCTTGAGGGACTCCACACAACAGATGATTCAGACCTCATTTGATTGACAGATACACTAAAACTGCCCAGAAAGGTAAGATGAGAACCTTCTAACACAGACCCAGACAGTCTTCATCCCTCAGTCTTCTCAGCAGGATCTGGTTCAACTGTGTCAAAGGCTGAGGACAGATCCAACAGAACCAGAACATCATGATGTCACTTTCAATAAAGCTGTCTCCGTAGAGTGATGATAACCGAAGCCAGACTGAAACTTCTCATGGATGTCGCTCTGATCCAGGAACAGCTGCTCAGACACAACCTTCTCCAAGATCTTGTACAAGAAAGGGAGCTTAGAAATAGGCCTTAAGTTACTGAGGTCAGTTGGGTCTAAGCCTGGCTTTTTGAGCAGAGGCTCCACAATGGTTTAAATGCATTGTTAAAAACCCCTGTGGAAAGGGAGAGGTTCACCATATTGGTAACTCAGGGGTCAATTACATCAAATACTTTGATAAAAAGCCTACAAGGAAGGACGTCATCTGAGCAAGAGGAGGGTTTCATCTTGTTCACTAGTGATGAAATATCACCCAAAGATACAGCAGTGAAGGAAGACCAAGAGGAGGAGAGGGGCTCAGAGACAGTAGGGGTTCCAAACAAAAGAGAGATTTTCTCTTTGATAGATTTAATTTTGTCAATGAAAAACCTCAACGATCATTAATGACTGAGGACGAGAGGATCAAGAGTCATGTGGTCTGTAAATACTACAACACCAGAGTCAAGTACTGGACAATACTACACATATATACTTGTTACTACACTATCACAACACCAGAGTCAAGTACTGGACAATACTACACATATATACTTGTTACTACACTATCACAACACCAGAGTCAAGTACTGGACAGTACTACACATATATACTTGTTACTACACTATCACAAGACCAGAGTCAAGTACTGGACAATACTACACATATATACTTGTTACTACACTATAACAACACCAGAGTCAAGTACTGGACAGTACAACACGTATATACTTGTTACTACACTATCACAACACCAGAGTCAAGTACTGGACAATACTACACATATATACTTGTTACTACACTATCACAAGACCAGAGTCAAGTACTGTACAATACTACACATATATACTTGTTACTACACTATCACAACACCAGAGTCAAGTACTGGACAATACTACACGTATATACTTGTTACTACACTATCACAACACCAGAGTCAAGTACTGTACAATACTACACATATATACTTGTTACTACACTATCACAACACCAGAGTCAAGTACTGGACAATACTACACGTATATACTTGTTACTACACTATCACAACACCAGAGTCAAGTACTGGACAATACTACACATATATACTTGTTACTACACTATCACAACACCAGAGTCAAGTACTGGACAATACTACACGTATATACTTGTTACTACACTATCACAACACCAGAGTCAAGTACTGTACAATACTACACATATATACTTGTTACTACACTATCACAACACCAGAGTCAAGTACTGGACAATACTACACGTATATACTTGTTACTACACTATCACAACACCAGAGTCAAGTACTGTACAATACTACACATATATACTTGTTACTACACTATCACAACACCAGAGTCAAGTACTGGACAATACTACACATATATAATTGTTACTACACTATCACAACACCAGAGTCAAGTACTGGACAATACTACACATATATACTTGTTACTACACTATCACAACACCAGAGTCAAGTACTGGACAATACTACACATATATACTTGTTACTACACTAACATTAAATCAGTGTACTTGTGATCTGACGTCACTTCTAAGCAGGTGTTTCAACAGCATCTTCTCGCTGCTCTGACGTCATGACGGACACACAACAGGCCTCTGGACCATCCGCGGACAACATGACACATCAACACCGCGGTGTGACGTCACAACAGCACCGTGTGTCGCCACGAGCTCACACAACAGGAGGACCATCTCTGGCGTGAGGAAGAGGAGGAAGAGGAGGAAGAGGAGGAAGAGAGGATGAAGATGATGGTGGACCAGGACGAACATCTCACCAGCGTCTCCTCCTCGTCGTCGTCAGCGATGCTTCGAGCTCAGATAATTGGTTCGTGTGGACGCGAGCAGAGCCACTGACCACTGCAGCTCATCCTCAGGCGGCGCCGCGCGTCACAACATCCGGGGTCTCTGTGCAGAGTCCGCGGGTCCCGAACCTTCGTCTGGACCGAGAGACTCGACGCGTCCGTCACTGAGACTCGCCGGGAATGGCTGTCCTGAGCGTCCTCTTCATCTTCATCTTCTTCATCCTCCTCTTCCTCCTCCGGCTCCGAGCGACACGCGCCGCTCTCAGCCAATCGCGTGGCAGACGAGAGCTGACGGACAGACTGTCGACCAATCACAGACGGGATCGCGCTGCTCTCTTCAGAGAGGCAGGAGAAGCGACCAATGAGCGCGAAGGTTTATTCCTGTGTGGGCGGAGCCTGCAGGTGATGTCTGGAGGATTCTTGCCTTGTTGAGGAAGAATGTCCTGCGAGTTTAGATTGACTTGGAAGCAAAGATTATGGGATGTAAAGCAATATCAGGCTGTAACATACATTTATTTAAGCTTTTTCTCATCAAATATTTATTTCGCTCAACAATGAACTACTATCAAGCTCGTGTATGAACCTGTGTGTGAATTATATCTGTATTTATTTGAAAACGTTTCACTTCATATAGTTGATCTAATTGTATAGTTTTTCTGTCACAACATGTCTCGACAATTACATTTTTTTTTTTCGGTTCAATAAATATTGTCTTTCGTTCCATTTTAACATCATTTACAGGTTTGTGTGTTTAAATGTATTTATTTCTGTCAAACATAGAATCATAAACATTCATTTATTTATATTTAAACCAGGTTTGAAAACACAATATGTTCAATAATCTTGATTTATGTTAAATATTCTGTCAATGATCATTGAACACTGTATAAAATATATGTTTTTGTTTCTATTTAACATACATTGTTTTAAGAAAACACAGACTGTGTGTAAAACATCATCTTAATATTATTGTTTCTAACTATAAATATATCTTTTGTTAATGATCTTCAACAGTAATACATGAATCATAACATATTTATTCTCTATAATAGACTTATGTCACTATAATAATAATACATAAATGATGACTTTATATCCGTCTGAAGTTAAGTTTTCATCATTTGATCTGAAAATGTTATTTTATTCAGTCCACAGATGACGTTCATGTTCTGGGAGTTTCAGAAGTTAAACAGCAGGGGGCGCCACAGTCATTGACGATAATGATCAGTGTTGTTATTTTATGATTGAAGAACTAATGTTGTTATTATATCATTGAAGAACTAATGTTGTTATTATATCATTGAAGAACTAATGTTGTTATTATATCATTGAAGAACTAAATGTTGTTATTATATCATTGAAGAACTAAATGTTGTTATTATATCATTGAAGAACTAATGTTGTTATTATATCAGTGAAGAACTAAATGTTGTTATTATATCATTGAAGAACTAAATGTTGTTATTATATCATTGAAGAACTAATGTTGTTATTATATCTGTGAAGAACTAAATGTTGTTATTATATCATTGAAGAACTAATGTTGTTATTATATCAGTGAAGAACTAAATGTTGTTATTTTATGATTGAAGAACTAAATGTTGTTATTATATCATTGAAGAACTAAATGTTGTTATTATATCATTGAAGAACTAAATGTTTTTATTTTATGATTGAAGAACTAATGTTGTTATTATATCAGTGAAGAACTAAATGTTGTTATTATATCAGTGAAGAACTAAATGTTGTTATTATATCATTGAAGAACTAAATGTTATTATATCATTGAAGAACTAAATGTTGTTATTTTATGATTGAAGAACTAATGTTGTTATTATATCATTGAAGAACTAAATGTTGTTATTATATCATTGAAGAACTAAATGTTATTATATCATTGAAGAACTAATGTTGTTATTATATCATTGAAGAACTAAATGTTATTATATCATTGAAGAACTAAATGTTGTTATTATATCATTGAAGAACTAAATGTTATATATCAGTGAAGAACTAAATGTTGTTATTTTATGATTGAAGAACTAATGTTGTTATTATATCATTGAAGAACTAAATGTTGTTATTATATCATTGAAGAACTAAATGTTGTTATTATATCATTGAAGAACTAAATGTTGTTATTATATCAGTAAATAACTAAATGTTGTTATTATATCATTGAAGAACTAATGTTGTTATTATATCATTGAATAGTTAAATGTTATTATATCATTGAAGAACTAATGTTATTATATCATTGAAGAACTAAATGTTATTATATCATTGAAGAACTAAATGTTATTATATCATTGAAGAACTAATGTTGTTATTATATCATTGAAGAATTAAATGTTATTATATCATTGAAGAACTAATGTTGTTATTATATCATTGAAGAACTAATGTTGTTATATCATTGAAGAACTAAATGTTATTATATCATTGAAGAACTAAATGTTGTTATTATGTCAGTAAAGAACTAAATGTTGTTATTATATCATTGAAGAACTAAATGTTGTTATTATATCATTGAAGAATTAAATGTTATTATATCATTGAAGAACTAAATGTTATTGTATCAGTGAAGAACTAAATGTTGTTATTATATCATTGAATAACTAAATGTTATTATATCATTGAAGAACTAAATGTGATTATATCAGTGAAGAACTAAATGTTATTATATCAGTGAAGAACTAAATGATGTTATTATATCATTGAAGAACTAATGTTGTTATTATATCATTGAAGAATTAAATGTTATTATATCATTGAAGAACTAATGTTGTTATTATATCTGTGAAGAACTAATGTTGTTATTATATCAGTGAAGAACTAAATGTTATTATATCAGTGAAGAACTAATGTTGTTATTATATCAGTGAAGAACTAAATGTTATTATATCATTGAAGAACTAATGTTGTTATTATATCATTGAATAACTAAATGTTGTTATTATATCATTGAAGAACTAATGTAATTATATCATTGAAGAAATAAATGTTGTTATTATATCTGTGAAGAACTAAATGTTATTATATCCGTGAAGAACTAAATGTTATTATATCCGTGAAGAACTAATGTTGTTATTATATCAGTGAAGAACTAAATGTTGTTATTATATCAGTGAAGAACTAATGTTGTTATTATATCATTGAAGAACTAATGTTGTTATTATATCAGTGAAGAACTAAATGTTGTTATTATATCATTGAAGAACTAAATGTTATTATATCAGTGAAGAACTAAATGTTATTATATCAGTGAAGAACTAATGTTGTTATTATATCATTGAAGAACTAATGTTGTTATTATATCAGTGAAGAACTAAATGTTGTTATTATATCATTGAAGAACTAAATGTTATTATATCAGTGAAGAACTAAATGTTGTTATTATATCAGTGAAGAACTAATGTTGTTATTATATCATTGAAGAACTAATGTTGTTATTATATCAGTGAAGAACTAAATGTTGTTATTATATCATTGAAGAACTAAATGTTATTATATCAGTGAAGAACTAAATGTTATTATATCAGTGAAGAACTAATGTTGTTATTATATCATTGAAGAACTAATGTTGTTATTATATCAGTGAAGAACTAAATGTTGTTATTATATCATTGAAGAACTAAATGTTATTATCTCAGTGAAGAACTAAATGTTGTTATTATATCATTGAAGAACTAATGTTGTTATTATATCAGTGAAGAACTAAATGTTGTTATCATATCAGTGAAGAACTAAATGTTATTGTTATATCAGTGAAGAACTAAATGTTGTTATTATATCATTGAAGAACTAATGTTGTTATTATATCAGTGAAGAACTAAATGTTGTTATTATATCATTGAAGAACTAATGTTGTTATTATATCAGTGAAGAACTAAATGTTATTATATCAGTGAAGAACTAAATGATGTTATTATATCATTGAAGAACTAATGTTGTTATTATATCATTGAAGAATTAAATGTTATTATATCATTGAAGAACTAATGTTGTTATTATATCAGTGAAGAACTAATGTTGTTATTATATCAGTGAAGAACTAAATGTTATTATATCAGTGAAGAACTAATGTTGTTATTATATCAGTGAAGAACTAAATGTTATTATATCATTGAAGAACTAATGTTGTTATTATATCATTGAATAACTAAATGTTGTTATTATATCATTGAAGAACTAATGTAATTATATCATTGAAGAAATAAATGTTGTTATTATATCTGTGAAGAACTAAATGTTATTATATCCGTGAAGAACTAATGTTGTTATTATATCAGTGAAGAACTAAATGTTGTTATTATATCAGTGAAGAACTAATGTTGTTATTATATCATTGAAGAACTAATGTTGTTATTATATCAGTGAAGAACTAAATGTTGTTATTATATCATTGAAGAACTAAATGTTATTATATCAGTGAAGAACTAAATGTTATTATATCAGTGAAGAACTAATGTTGTTATTATATCATTGAAGAACTAATGTTGTTATTATATCAGTGAAGAACTAAATGTTGTTATTATATCATTGAAGAACTAAATGTTATTATATCAGTGAAGAACTAAATGTTGTTATTATATCAGTGAAGAACTAATGTTGTTATTATATCATTGAAGAACTAATGTTGTTATTATATCAGTGAAGAACTAAATGTTGTTATTATATCATTGAAGAACTAAATGTTATTATATCAGTGAAGAACTAAATGTTATTATATCAGTGAAGAACTAATGTTGTTATTATATCATTGAAGAACTAATGTTGTTATTATATCAGTGAAGAACTAAATGTTGTTATTATATCATTGAAGAACTAAATGTTATTATCTCAGTGAAGAACTAAATATTGTTATTATATCATTGAAGAACTAATGTTGTTATTATATCAGTGAAGAACTAAATGTTGTTATCATATCAGTGAAGAACTAAATGTTATTGTTATATCAGTGAAGAACTAAATGTTGTTATTATATCATTGAAGAACTAATGTTGTTATTATATCAGTGAAGAACTAAATGTTGTTATTATATCATTGAAGAACTAATGTTGTTATTATATCAGTGAAGAACTAAATGTTATTATATCATTGAAGAACTAAATGTTATTATATCATTGAAGAACTAATTGTTATTATATGAGTGAAGAACTAAATGTTGTTATTATATCATTGAATAACTAAATGTTATTATATCATTGAAGAACTAAATGTTATTATATCATTGAAGAACTAAATGTTATTATATCAGTGAAGAACTAAATGTTGTTATTATATCATTGAAGAATTAAATGTTATTATATCAGTCAAGAACTAATGTTATCATATCAGTGAAGAACTAATGTTGTTATTATATCATTGAAGAACTAAATGTTGTTGTTATATCAGTCAAGAACTAAATGTTGTTATTATATCATTGAAGAACTAAATGTTATATCAGTCAAGAACTAATGTTATCATATCAGTGAAGAACTAAATGTTGTTATTATATCATTGAAGAACTAAATGTTATTATATCAGTCAAGAACTAATGTTGTTATTATATCATTGAAGAACTAAATGTTATTATATCAGTCAAGAACTAATGTTATCATATCATTGAAGAACTAAATGTTGTTATTATATCATTGAAGAACTAAATGTTATTATATCAGTCAAGAACTAATGTTGTTATTATATCATTGAAGAACTAAATGTTATTATATCAGTCAAGAACTAATGTTATCATATCAGTGAAGAACTAAATGTTGTTATTATATCAGTGAAGAACTAAATGTTGTTATTATATCATTGAAGAACTAAATGTTATTATATCAGTCAAGAACTAATGTTATCATATCAGTGAAGAACTAAATGTTGTTATCATATCAGTGAAGAACTAAATGTTGTTATTATATCAGTGAAGAACTAAATGTTGTTATTATATCAGTGAAGAACGAATGTTGTTCTTACACTAGTGTATTGTGTGTTTGTAGACGACAACAAGCACACAACAGTAACAGTAACATCAGAGTAACAAATAGTGTTTATTCAAGAGCTGCGGAGTCTTCGGGACTTCTTCTCAGGACACGTCTCAGGACACGTCCTCCATGAAGTCAGCAGGACCAGGGCTGAGTCTGGACACGCTGGTGTCCTGGGTGTCCTCGCACTGAGGAGACAGACGCAGGTCAGAGGGCGACGCCACAGGCCGGTGACCTCATCACCTGCTCGCTGTCCTGCAGACCCTCGATCGACACCTCCTCGATCTCCTCGCCGATGCTCAGGTCGCTGCGCGTCAACTCCGACCTGTGGCTGAGACCGAGGTTCAGGACCGGAGTCCGAAAAACGAGGGGACGGGTAAGGTCAAAGGTCAAACCTGTTGAAGTCGTCGTCGTAGTCTTCATCTGCGGGTCAGAGGTCAAAGGTCAGAGTAGAAGCAGATCAGCTGGTTGGAGAAGAAACAACTGACCCGCGATCCTGCCCACGTTCAGTCTCGGCTCCTCGGGTTCTGAACCGGCCGGTCTGTGAGGGTCAGAGACGGAGGGGGTCCACTTCCTGTCCTCGCACTGAGACCCTGCTGGACTCTGACGGCCCTGGGTCTGTCTGGAGGACGAGACGAGGGAAGACCTGCTGTTGATGGACCCTCGTGACACCTTCATCGTCTCACACACAAATACATGTGTGTGTGTATATGTGTGTGTATGTGTGTATATGTGTGTTTATATGTGCGTGTGTAGACAGACCTAAGTCACTCAAGTACTGACATTTAGCTGCAAAGTGTTTTCACTCATTGTTTGATTTCTAGCAACAATTGACTAAGTTCAGCCTCTGGAGCTCAGTTGGATCAAAAGAGCAGTAGAGCTGGATGTCATCAGCAAACATGTGGAAGAAACATCAGGATTTTAACAGACGAATCAAGTAGAAACAAAAAAGGACCCAGAACAGAACCTTGAGGGACTCCACACAACAGATGATTCAGACCTCATTTGATTGACAGATACACTGAAACAGAAGGTATGAGGAGAACCACTGGAACACAGACCCAGACAGTCTTCATCCCTCAGTCTTCTCAGCAGGATCTGGTTCAACTGTGTCAAAGGCTGAGGACAGATCCAACAGAACCAGAACATCATGATGTCACTGGACACCTTCAGTAAGACTGTCTCCGTAGATGTTTATGGAAGCCAGACTGAAACTTCTCATGGATGTCGCTCTGATCCAGGAACAGCTGCTCAGACACAACCTTCTCCAAGATCTTGGACAAGAAAGGGAGCTTAGAAATAGGCCTGAAATTACTGAGGTCAGTTGGGTCTAAGCCTGGCTTTTTGAGCAGAGGCTCCACAATGGCATGTTTAAATGCATTGTTAAAAACCCCTGTGGAAAGGGGGAGGTTCACCATATTGGTAACTCAGGGGCCAATTACATCAAAAACTTTGATAAAAAGCCTACAAGAAAGGACGTCATCTGAGCAAGAGGAGGGTTTCATCTTGTTCACTAGTGCCGAAATATCACCCAGAGATACAGCAGTGAAGGAAGACCAAGAGGAGGAGAGGGGCTCAGAGACAGCAGTGAAGGAAGACCAAGAGGAGGAGAGGGGCTCAGAGACAGTAGGGGTTCCAAACAAAAGAGAGATTTTCTCTTCGATCAATTTAATTTTGTCAGTGAAAAATTAGAGAATTAATCTAGTCAAACAACACTTTGGGGTTTTTGCTTATTTGCTGCTTCCAGTTTTCTGATGTAATCAGATCTAGCAGATTCCACCATCTCATTGTAAGAAGTCATCAGATCCCTGAGGTGAAGTCTGTGCACCTCAAGTTTAGTAGACTTCCAGAGACGCTCAGTCTTTCGACAAAGTCTCTTCAGACTCAGGAGATCTTGATTTGGGCGGTAGATTGACACACAATAGAAAGGTCTTGTAGAACCAACCAAGACCATTTGAGACTCAAAAGAAGTGAATTCCTGTGTCTGAATCACTTTGCAAGAATACGCGTGTGTATACGTGTGTGTACACGTGTGTGTACACGCGTGTGTACACGCGTGTGTATACGCGTGTGTATACGCGTGTGTGTGTATACGCGTGCGTGTGTATACGCGTGCGTGTGTATACGCGTGCGTGTGTATACGCGTGCGTGTGTATACGCGTGCGTGTGTATACGCGTGCGTGTGTATACGCGTGTGTATATGTGTGTGTATATGTGTGTATACGCGTGTGTATACGCATGTGTATACGTGTGTGTATACGCGTGTGTGTATACGCGTGTGTGTATATGCGTGCGTGTGTATACGCGTGCGTGTGTATACGCGTGCGTGTGTATACGCGTGCGTGTGTATACGCGTGCGTGTGTATACGCGTGTGTGTGTATACGCGTGCGTGTGTATACGTGTGTGTATACGTGTGTGTGTGTATACGCGTGCGTGTGTATACGCGTGTGTGTGTATACGCGTGCGTGTGTATACGCGTGCGTGTGTATACGCGTGTGTATACGTGTGTGTATGGCTGACCTGCCATATGTCTTCTGAGGTGGAGGAAGAGGATCATCAAAGAAAGAATCTTCTTCTTCAACTTCTTCTTCTTCTGGACTTTGTTCATCAAGCAGCTTGTTTTCCTGCTGACATTGACCTCTGACCTCCTGACCTGCAGCATCAGCGACCTCACGACCCGCAGCATCGGCAACCTCACGACCTGAAGCGTCGGTGACCTTGTGACCTGCAACATCGGCGACCTTGTGACCTGAAGCGTCGGTGACCTCGTGACCTGCAGCATCGGCGACCTTGTGACCTGAAGCGTCGGTGACCTCGTGACCTGCAGCATCGGCGACCTTGTGACCTGCGTGAGCGAGCACCTGAACAGCAACAGTGTTAGTGGGAGCTGAAGGTCCAGGAGGACGAGACTCACCACACTCGTGCACTGAGCCACCAGACGCTGGTAGAGAGTCTCCAGCAGGAGGAAGTCTGCGGCTGAGAGAACAAGTCAGACCAGAGCAGTCGAGCTTCTGTTGACACTTACCTGGAGTCGAAGTGTCCAAAGAACTCAACTCATCGCTGACGAACCTCGACACCATGTTTCTGCACAAACACACATTTATATACGTGTGTGTTTGTGTGCGAGTGCGTGTGTGAGTGTGAGTGTGTGTGTGAGTGTGTGTGAGTGTGTGTGTGTGTGTGTGTGTGTGTGAGTGTGAGTGTGTGTGTGTGTGTGAGTGTGTGTGTGTGAGTGTGTGTGTGTGAGTGTGTGAGTGTGTGTGTTTGTGTGCGAGTGCGAGTGCGTGTGTGAGTGTGTGTGTGAGTGTGTGTGAGTGTGTGTGTGTGTGTATTCTGATGGTTCTTACTTGTTCAGACTCGGGAAGAGATCCATGAAAACACACTTCAAGTCGTCCTTCTGCACAAATCCACTGTTGTCCTGTCAGCACAACACACATCACTACACACACATACATCACTACACACATACATCCACTGTTGTCAGCACAACACACATCACTACACACACATACATCACTACACACATACATCCACTGTTGTCAGCACAACACACATCACTACACACACATACATCACTACACACATACATCCACTGTTGTCAGCACAACACACATCACTACACACACATACATCACTACACACATACATCCACTGTTGTCAGCACAACACACATCACTACACACACATACATCACTACACACATACATCCACTGTTGTCAGCACAACACACATCACTACACACATACATCACTACACACATACATCCACTGTTGTCAGCACAACACACATCACTACACACACATACATCACTACACACATACATCCACTGTTGTCAGCACAACACACATCACTACACACACATACATCACTACACACATACATCCACTGTTGTCAGCACAACACACATCACTACACACATACATCACTACACACATACATCCACTGTTGTCAGCACAACACACATTACTACACACACATACATCACTACACACATACATCACTACACACATACATCCACTGTTGTCAGCACAACACACATCACTACACACATACATCACTACACACAAACATTACTACACACACACATCACTACACACATACATCCACTGTTGTCAGCAAAACACACATCACTACACACACACATACATTACTACACACATACATCACTACACACACACACTCACGACTATACACTGTCACGACTACACACTCTCGTCTACACACACTCTCGACTACACACACTCTCGACTACACACACTCTCGACTACACACTCTCGACTACACACTCTCTCGACTACACACTCTCTCGACTACACACTCTCGACTACACACTCTCTCGACTACACACTCTCTCGACTACACACACTCTCGACTACACACACTCTCGAGTACACACTCTCGACTACACACTCTCTCGACTACACACACTCTCGACTACACACTCTCGACTACACACTCTCTCGACTACACACTCTCTCGACTACACACTCTCGACTACACACACTCTCGACTACACACTCTCGACTAGACACTCTCTCGACTACACACTCTCTCGACTACACACACTCTCGACTACACTCTCTCGACTACACTCTCTCGACTACACACTCTCGACTACACTCTCTCGACTACACACACTCTCGACTACACACTCTCGACTAGACACTCTCTCGACTACACACTCTCTCGACTACACACACTCTCGACTACACTCTCTCGACTACACTCTCTCGACTACACACTCTCGACTACACACTCTCGACTACACACTCTCGACTACACACTCTCGACTACACACGGGCTCATGGTCTCACCGGGTCATAGAGGTCAAACTTGGATCGGGCCAGAACCCGCTGTTCGTGGCTGAGCTTCTGGGTCTCAACAGCAGGACGACTCAGAACCAGGTGTTGGTTCTGCAGGTCCGACCCGCGCTGACTCTGGATCAGCTGCAGCAGCAGAGCGCCCGGCTGCTCCGGCAGACCCAGTTCTCGTTGGACCTGGACCCGCCCGTCCACACCCTTCAGCTGCACACATGAGATCCAGGTCAGAGTGTGTACAAGTGTGTGTCTGATGTTGTGTGTGTGTGTGTGTGTGTGGAAGTGTGTGTGTAAGTACACACTGGACTGACCCGGTTGATCTCAGGCCGGAACACACTGAGACTGAGGTCCAGATGATACTCCTGCAGGAAGTCCACGATGAGACCCGTGACTAGACGTCCTGCAGACACACACACACATATATATATATAACATACATACACATATAACACACACACATATATATATATATAACATACATACACATATAACACACACACATATATATATATAACATACATACACATATAACACACACACATATATATATAACATATATACACATATAACACACACACACACATATATATATATAACATACATACACATATAACACACACACACACATACATATATATAACATACATACACATATAACACACACACACATATATATATATAACATACATACACATATAACACACACACACACATATATATATATAACATACATACACATATAACACACACACATATATATATATAACATACATACACATATAACACACACACATGTATATATATATATAACATACATACACATATAACACACACACATATATATATAACATACATACACATATAACACACACACATATATATATATAACATACATACACATATAACATACACACATATATATATATAACATACATACACATATAACACACACACATGTATATATATATATAACATACATACACATATAACACACACACATATATATATATAACATACATACACATATAACACACACACATATATATATATAACATACATACACATATAACATACACACATATATATATATAACATACATACACATATAACACACACACATGTATATATATATATAACATACATACACATATAACACACACACATATATATATATAACATACATACACATATAACACACACACATATATATATATAACATACATACACATATAACATACACACATATATATATATAACATACATACACATATAACACACACACATATATATATATAACATACATACACATATAACACACACACATGTATATATATATAACATACATACACATATAACACACACACATATATATATATAACATACATACACATATAACACACACACATATATATATATAACATACATACACATATATATATATAACATACATACACATATAACACACACACATATATATATATATAACATACATACACATATAACACACACACACATATATATATATATAACATACATACACACATAACACACACACATATATATATATAACATACATACACACATAACACACACACATATATATATATAACATACATACACATATAACACACACACATGTATATAACAAACACAAACATATAAAAAAACACAAACATATTAGAAACGCACACAAAAAAATATAACAAGCATATAAAAAACATATAACAGATACACACACAAACATATAACAAACACACACAAACATATAACAAACACACACACAAACATATAAAAACATATAACAAACACACACACAAACATATAACAAACATATAAAAAACATAACAAACGCACACACAAACATATAACAAACACAAACATACAACAAACACACACAAACATACAACAAACACAAACATACAACAAACACACACACACATACAACAAACACAAACACAAACATACAACAAACACACACAAACATACAACAAACACTCACACAAACATACAACAAACACACACAAACATACAACAAACACACACAAACATACAACAAACACACACACAAACAAACACACACTCACCATCTCTGGTGTCCAGACACTTGTCCAGGGACTCGTTGATCAGAGGAGTTTTGTTCTGCACGTCAATCAAAGAACCATCAAAACCATCAGAACCATCAAAACCATCAGAACCATCAGAACCATCAGAACCATCAGAACCATCAGAGTGAAGCTGAAGAGAAACATGTTCACCTGCAGACGATCCTGGTCCTCCATGGCCAGGAACACTGCTGCCCTCATCTGGGCCTGGACACACACACACACACACACATATATATATATATAACATACACACATATATATAACTAACATACACACATATATATATATATATATATATATATATATATATATATATAACATACACACATATATATAACTAACATACACACATATATATATATATATATATATATATATATAACATACACACATATATATATATATATATATATATATATATATATATATATTAATATAGTTATTCATTGAACTTCTCCTTCACTTCCAGGAATACTCCATATATGAGTAATATGTATTAAATACACAAAAACACACACACACACACACACACGCACACACACACACACACACACACACGCACAGACCTTGAGTTTGTTCAGGACTCCTGTGTTCTCCAGGTTATGGATCAGAAGATCTCGAAGTTCAGAATCATCTTCAGCAGCCGACATGATGCTAACTGCTAACTGCTAGCGTAACCTGCGCCCCGGAAGCAAAACAAAGCACAACCGGATGCGAGGTTTGTTTTTCTTTTTTTTCTTTTTTTTTTTTAAGGAAATGTACTATGGTTTGTTAAAAACATATAACAAACACACACACAAACATATAACAAACACACACACAAACATATAATAGCTAACTGCTAACGTAACCTGCGCCCCGGAAACAAAACAGAGCACAACCGGATGTGACGTGTTTTTTGAGATTTTTTTGGAAACGTTCAATGGTTTCTTAAACTGTTTCTTCAAAATCACATGAATCTTCACGAACATTTGCGTCTCTCGATGGAAATGAACAATTATGAATGAACACTTTCATTCACATTCGTTTTTAATCCAAAACAAACACATTCTTTTACGTTATGTTTGGTAGAACTTTATTGAGTTACTTATATGAGTTACATTCATGAGAGAGATAGTACTCTTGGTTTAAACAAACGATTGTATTACAAGATACGACCCCCTGACACTGACTGTACTTCATTGAAGGTGTGTCCGCACACCTGTCACTCAAATATTAAACCTAAAACATTTGAACAACTTTGATGTTTGAGTTCAATGTCTAACATTTCTTTATGTTTCCTGTGTGTTTTCTTCTGATTTACGTTTGAAACAATGTCTGTTTGTAGATGAAACGAGCAGTTCTTCATGATTTCTTATATTAATCTTATATTCTTATCTTATATTCTTAGATTTATCTAGTTAGATATAATATCCACATTTCTTTCCTCAAAATAAAAGTGACATTTAACGTTCATTGAAACTTTTGAAATTTTTCCCGCAGGTTCTTCACAACGTTCTGTTCTCCTGGTGTCTTTGTTCGGACCTTCTTCTCGTCCTGGACCTCAGGGGCCACTGTTGCTTCTCTGTGCCTGTACTCCTCAGAGTCCTGGTAGGCCCGGCACCGGTCCACCACGGCCATGATGGAGATCTTCTCGCGGCTGGTCGGGGAGCGGATCTGTACAAAGTTCTGCTCCTCTGCCCCGGAGCTGTCAGAACCAGCTTCAGAGTCCAGGACCTTCAGACCATCAGAGTCCTCGACCTCCTGCTGGAGGACTTGACTTAGACCGGGTCCCTGAGAGAGCGGCTCTGGCTCAGCAGGCGGTGTCGGGCTCAGCGGGGGGCGTGAGATGTTCGCTCCGTGGATCGTACCGGAGGATTCTGGCTCCAGCCCGGAGGACCTGGAATGGTGTCCTGGTCTCCTCTGGGGATCCGAGTATTTGGAGCGGAGTACTCGCACGTCGGGCCAGTGGAACCCCGGCGGGTGGGGGGTGCGGGTGTTTGGAGGCGGCGCTGTCGGGGCGGGAAGTTCTGTGTCCGTGTTCTGGGTCTGCACTGATTCAACGGCTGCAGGGAATAAAAACCACGTGAACATCTTCAAGGTGGACCTCTGTGTGCGTCTTACCTGGACTCTCCTCAGGCGGGCCGGGTCCGGTCCTCGGGCACGTCTGGGCTTCAGGAATTCTAGCCGAGACCGAAGGTTTGGACTCTCTGAGTCTCAGGCTATAGCAGCGGGCCAAGTGCAGAACCTTGCTCTCCGGTTCAACCCGCTGGTCCTCGGACGTCTCACTCACACCTTCAGCCTTCGGGCCCTGGTCCTGGACGAGGTCTTCACGGGTCACCGGAGGCTCTGTAGGTGCACCTGCCAAGAGGAGTTTCCCTGGACCGGTCTCCATCGTTTGGACCACCTTGGAAGCGGGTCTGATCTCTGCCACAGGGTCTGATGCCGGCGAGTCCAGCGAGTGCAGGGCGGGACAGGAGCAGGTGAGAACGTTGTTGAAGCGACTGACCGAGGTGCGGACCAGCCCGGTGGGGATGTGGGTCACGCTCTCGCGGCGCTGCAGGCTGAGCCCGCCATCCTGGGCCACGGCACTCTCGTAGTAACTCTTGATCTTTCCGATGAGCAGGAGGTCGCGAGGGGTCAGAACCGAGTCCCGTCTCCGTCGCCCGCCCGCCTCGGAGTGTCTCCGGCTCTCAGGGGATCCGGTGGTACCGTCAGGATCGGAGCGCAGTGCGGGCGGTGCTTTGTTGGCTTCAGAAGCCGGGCTACAGAATCTGTCGAGCAGTTTCCAGTCTTCCTGGACTCGCTGGCTCACTTGCTGGCCCACGTCTCTGGACCGGGTCGGAGCCGAGGACCGGAGGGTTCTGGACTGGTCCTTCTCGCTCTCTTCATCCTCGGAAGATTCTACGCACGCCAGGGCCAGTTCCTCCATCTCCGGGTCTTCTGAGCTCTTCCGAGAGTCCAGACCACGACCCGGGTCGGTACCTGTGGTGCGCCCACACGCCAGCACAGGAAGTCTCTGGAAGGACACGCCGTGAGCAGACGGAAGCCCCTCCCCTCCAGAACACCTGCTTCCTACCTGGAGGGCTGCTGGCTCCGCCCCCTCTGGGAGTGGGCGTGGCATATCCTGTTTCACCTTGAACAGAACAGGTGTTGATGACATCATAGTTTACCTGGAACCATCACACGTCTTACCTCCTGGACCGCTGTGATGTCATCATCAGGTGCAGCAATCAACGAATCAGAATCACTGTCAGTCATGTGACCAAACAATTAACACAGGTGAGAGTTTGATCACCTGACCTTCCTGACTTCCTGCTGCTGGTGACAACTTCCTGTGGTCTGCACTGAACCGAGGCCTGGAGAGCTCTGACATCACAAACAACCAGTGATGACATCACTCACTAACCAGTCACATGACTAGTGATGACATCACTCACTAACCAGTCACATGACTAGTGATGACATCACTCACTAACCAGTCACATGACTAGTGATGACATCACTCACTAACCAGTCACATGACTAGTGATGACATCACTCACTAACCAGTCACATGACTAGTGATGACATCACTCACTAACCAGTCACATGACTAGTGATGACATCACTCACTAACCAGTCACATGACCAGTGATGACATCACTCACTAACCAGTCACATGACTAGTGATGACATCACTCACTAACCAGTCACATGACCAGTGATGACGTCACTCACTAACCAGTCACATGATCAGTGATGACATCACTCACTAACCAGTCACATGACCAGTGATGACGTCACTCACTAACCAGTCACATGACCAGTGATGACATCACTCACTAACCAGTCACATGACCAGTGATGACATCACTCACTAACCAGTCACATGACCAGTGATGACGTCACTCACTAACCAGTCACATGACCAGTGATGACATCACTCACTAACCAGTCACATGACTAGTGATGACATCACTCACTAACCAGTCACATGACTAGTGATGACATCACTCACTAACCAGTCACATGACCAGTGATGACGTCACTCACTAACCAGTCACATGACCAGTGATGACATCACTCACTAACCAGTCACATGACCAGTGATGACATCACTCACTAACCAGTCACATGACCAGTGATGACGTCACTCACTAACCAGTCACATGACCAGTGATGACGTCACTCACTAACCAGTCACATGACCAGTGATGACGTCACTCACTAACCAGTCACATGACCAGTGATGACATCACTCACTAACCAGTCACATGACTAGTGATGACATCACTCACTAACCAGTCACATGACCAGTGATGACATCACTCACTAACCAGTCACATGACTAGTGATGACATCACTCACTAACCAGTCACATGACTAGTGATGACATCACTCACTAACCAGTCACATGACCAGTGATGACATCACTCACTAACCAGTCACATGACTAGTGATGACATCACTCACTAACCAGTCACATGACTAGTGATGACATCACTCACTAACCAGTCACATGACTAGTGATGACATCACTCACTAACCAGTCACATGACTAGTGATGACATCACTCACTAACCAGTCACATGACTAGTGATGACATCACTCACTAACCAGTCACATGACTAGTGATGACATCACTCACTAACCAGTCACATGACTAGTGATGACATCACTCACTAACCAGTCACATGACCAGTGATGACATCACTCACTAACCAGTCACATGACTAGTGATGACATCACTCACTAACCAGTCACATGACCAGTGATGACATCACTCACTAACCAGTCACATGACCAGTGATGACATCACTCACTAACCAGTCACATGACTAGTGATGACATCACTCACTAACCAGTCACATGACTAGTGATGACATCACTCACTAACCAGTGGTACTCACGCCTGACAGGCTCCAGCGCGACGTCTTTGTCCTGCAACAACAAAGATGAGCTGCTGGTTCTGGTTCTGGTTCTGGTTCTGGTTCTGGTTCTGGTGTCGAAGGTTCAAACCTTGTGAGGAGCGACGGCCTGATGGTTCTCCAGGATGATGCGTTTGATGTGATGAGCCCACGACTCTCTCTCCTCCACACTTCTGGCCTGAACACACAACATCCTCCATAATAACAACAACAGCAGCAGCAAATATAGAACAACAACAACATCAACAAAACGTCATTACAACATAAACCTTGATAGTAATGACAACAACAACAACAACATAATCAACAACAACAACAACATAACCAACAACAACAACAGCGTGTGTACCTGGAGCGTGTGAGGCTTCTTAGGTCTTTTATAGTGAGTCACACTGAAGCTCCTCGAGTCCTTGGTGTCGATCAACATCAGGGTGGAGCACTGAAACAATGACAGCTGATCCATGATGGACAGTGATGGACAGGTGACATTGATGGACAGGTGACATTGATGGACAGGTGACATTGATGGACAGTGATGGACAGGTGACATTGATGGACAGGTGACATTGATGGAC